>NC_022015.1:1283701-1288036 GCF_000317375.1 Microtus ochrogaster | reverse complement strand
ACAATATTCTGACTGTGTGTATGACTGCAGGCCAGAGAGGGCACCAGACCTCATTACAGATGGTTGTGAGCCACCATGTGGTTGCTGGGAATTGAACTCAGGACCTTTGGAAGAGCAAGTGTTGTGATCCAGCTGCCCTCACTCCCCCTGACTGACAGCGGAACTTTCTTGTGCTCTGCAATTGACAAGGATGTTTGTGTTCTTTCTGGCCAGTGGGTCTCCATAGAAGGAGTAGAGGTATAAAAGGTTGCTGGGCAAAATAAAGGTTGCTGTTCTTCCACCTGAAACGAAGCCTCCATGTCTCAATCCCAGCACCCCCGCCAGTCTATCCAAGCAGGCAATGCTCTTAACCTCTGAGCCATCTCTCCAGCCAATTTTGAAGTCAAGGCATTTACAAAATATTTATATTTTATTAATCCAGCAGCATTTATATTCAAATGTCTTCTAGCAGCTGTTGCTCCTTCCTCAGCTGTCAAGCAATTCAAAGATAACATAATATACAGTATCCAGAATCTCCATGTATTTTCTTTCCATCTTTACATGACTTTACTTTAAATTCTATTTCTTTTATTTTTACTTTTAACTTATGGCTTTTGAGACAGGATTTCTCTGTGTATCTTTGGCTATCCTGGAATTCATTCTGTAGACTAGGTTGTCCTTAAACCCATAGAGATCTGTCTGCCTCTGCCTCCCAAGTGTTGGGATTAAAGGAATGTGCTACCACAGCTTGAACTCACAGAGGTCTGCCTGCCTCTGTCTTCCAAGTGTTGGGATTAAGGTGTGTGCCACCACAACTAACTACTCTCTTTCTTTTTTCTTTTTTTTCTTTTTTATTTTAAGGACTTTAACCTTTTTTTCTTTTATCTCTCAAGCCTACATATACTTTTTAAACACACTGTAACCTGTTTAGAGGCTTTTTCTTCTGAAACTATCTTTACTGTATCTCTCTTTTTCTGACCACATGAGTCTTTAATTTGCTAAATGATATGGCTAAGATTAAAGCCTTGGCTTTGACGGCTGGATCCAGCCCATTCTTTAGCTTTCTGAGATTCCGGACTCATAGCAGAGGTACTGGCTGTAGCCACACCACTCTATGGTGTTTCAAGGTCCCTGCCAGCAAGCAAGCTGCAGCAGTGTGCTCATAAACCACACTCAAATGCTCCAGTCGGACCGCCTGCATGAAAGAGTCAGAGTTTGTGCTGGCAGGATGGCCCAGAAAGCAGGCATTTTAAAATGGCTTGGCTTTTTTCCTGCTATGGCTGAAAACCAAAAAGCATGTGGTCAGCTTTTCATCAACATCATTTAAGTGTTTCATGGCAGGACCTCTTAAAAGAGCTGCAAGGTTTTACAGCTAAAGCTGAGTCAGGAAACCTCTCTTAAATGAGAGTGCTTGCTTGCCTCTAGCAAGCAGATCCCACCTGAGAAAATGCTGCTATCAATAAGCCATGCTTAACTCTATTGTTGTCTGTCTAGAATAACTTCCCAAGCTCTCTCAGGCTTTATGTTGACCACGTGGGGACCATTTGTTGCCTGAAGTTTTTGTCCTGCCTGGTCCATACTTTGGTTTTCAGCTGTACCACTTATGTGCCGATCTCCTGGAACCGGAGTTACAAACAGTTATGAGCTTCCATGTGGCTGTTGGGAACTGAGCTCTGTTCCTCTACAAGAGCAGCAAGCATACTTAACTGCCGAGTCATCTCTTCAGTTCCTGGGTTTTTTTGTTTGTTTTTAATTTTAAAATGTATCTGTTAAGTGGTAAGAATGGCTGGATGACTGTTCTTGGGGCCAGAGAGGTGGCTCAGCGGGTAAGAGCACCCGCAAGGCAGTGCACACCTGCCTGGAACTCCAGCTCCAGGGGTTCTACACCCTCACACAGACATACATTCAGGCAAAACACTAATGGACATAAATTTTTTTTAAAAGTAACTTTTAAAAAAAGAATGACATTTCTTGCCCAGGAGGGGTTAACTGATGGGCCTCCTTTACCCAGCTATTAAGAGGAGTGGGGGCAGAGATTTAATCGCTAACCAACGACTTCTGACTCACTAAGAAACAATTATTCTGCCAAGCATATTTCCTACCGGGAAGGCGATTACTTTACAGTTGAGTGTTCTGGGTCTCTGGGCAGCTACCATTTCTCAAGGTAAATGAATACAGTCATGGATTTGACTTGAGTCTTATGGGTTGAATTAGTGCTCTAGAGGTCTTCTAGGAGCTGGCTAGTCTGGATACAATATTTCTGGACTTGTAAACTGAGGTCATTTATTTTTTTTCCAAATCTCTTCTTTATTTTTAATGGACCCCTCCCCCCATCTCCCCTATATCCCCCCTAAGCGATCCTTAATTGTAACTGCTCTGTACTCCTTCTAGGGTCAGTTTTATACCTGGCACTTGAAGCCTGTCCTTTTGCCTGGCCTCCAGAATGCTGGATTACAGACTTGCTCCATCATACCTGGCTTTCCTACCTTCCCTATTAGTGCGTTCCTTGATGCCGCCTAAATGTGCGGTTTCCCCACTCTTTGTTGTGGCACATATTATGTACTGAGAATTTCCTGTTGATCTGGAAATCCGGAAGCCTTCCCTGACCATGACCCAACATCAACAGACTTCCTTTTCCTTGCTCTGTTCAGCTCTCTGAGTTCCCTGCAGTCTGGGTCCCAGGCCAGCATGCAGGATAGAGTGGCATCACCTCAGATGGACTTTATAAAGTTGCCCTCTCCTCTCAAGGTTTCTTCCAGCTGTTCAGGTAGGTTAGATCCAGGGAGCAGATGCTATGGTTTCCAGTGATGATGGTTGTGACCTCTCGGCCATGCTCCCGAAGGGATCCAGTCCTTGAGAGAAATACCAGAGACAGAACCCAGGAGAGAGCCCAGGTTCAGCCCTTGGGAATGCCAACTGCCTTCTATAGTCCTTACTTGGCTGCCTGCCAGAGCCAGCCTTGAGCACACCGTTCTGCAACAACAAGGATGATATTTCTGGAGTGTCTTCTGTGTTCTGGATATAATCCTCACCACTTTACCTATACATGCGTTTGTTGTAGGTTTCACAAAAACATGCCTGCTGGCACCTACAGATTACATAAATAGCTTGCCAACATCACACTGTAAATTATAAGAGCAGGGATTCAAAGCGGAGAATTGTTTCTAGAGCCCATGCTAGCAACCACTACAGTGTATCGCTTTCTTGGTCTCTGATGTTCCCGTAAAGACCCTCCAGAGCCTGGTGTGTCGGTACAGGTCCGTAAGCCAGCACCGAGGAGGCAGAAGAGAATCACTACACGTCTGTACAAGCACATAGCGAGTTCTGAGTCGGGGTTACACAGTGAGACCCCGTTCAAAAACATAAGAAATGACACATCTGTCTAGCTTCTGGGAAAATAAAATTAAAGGGTCTGTTGTTGAGGTGAGAGACAAGGGCCAGGAGGTTTCACTCTCATCCACTGTTTTCCTCCGACACTGGAAGGCCCGCTGGAAGGAAGAAAGGAAGGAAGGAGAAAAGAAGGAAGGAAGGAAGGAAGGAAAGAAGAAAAAAAGAAAGTAAGGAAGGAGAATTCTGACACTGTGAAAAGAAAGTACTTCGAAGTGGCAGGGGCCTCTTTGAAGGTGTAGAAACAGTTTGGTGCACGGACAAAGCCAGGCTTGTGGGGTGCGGGGCGGTGAGCTGTCTGCGAATACGGGGTTCTAAAGTAGGTTTTTTTCCCCCCTAAAGTAGGTTTTTGTCTCTTGCTTTTCTTTGAACCCCAGTTTCCCTATCTGCAAATTAAGGGAAAATTTATAAGATAAGCTGATCCACCCTCTCCAAAGAACAGGATTTCCTCAGATCTACTGGGGAAAGCCCCGTCACTGACACTGAGGAGCGGGGACAAGGAGAAGCTGCTGTATGGTGACATTCTAGGATCGGGATCCGGTGGGCTTCACAGCTCAGTCGTGAAGCTCTATATCGGTGACACCGCCAGCACGGGCCAGGATCTCATTCTACCCCCATGGCCCACTCTTTCCGCACACTCCCAGTCTTCCAACGGGCGTCCCAATCCCGTGAGGGCGGCAGCAGTCGCGGGATCCCCGCAGCCGGCCGCTGCCTACACTGCGGACACCGCTCTGGAAGCCCGGGCCCCCGGGGCCCAAAGAGCATCACGTCATCCTTTGCGCTCGGCGCCCGCCCCTTCCCGACCGCGCCTGCGCACGGGGCGGCGGAGGGTGGGGGGCCGCGGTGGGGCGGGGAGCCGCTCTCCGCCCTTCCTCAGGCTTGCTCGGGCCGCGACGCGGAGGGCAGCGTCCAGGATGCGGCGCGGGGTGGCTCAGCGCCCCCCTGCCCCGGCACGGCAGCGGCGGCCGC
>NC_022015.1:1276318-1283564 GCF_000317375.1 Microtus ochrogaster | reverse complement strand
GGCGGAGTGGGCTCGGCGCCCAGTCGCTTCGCCGACTACTTTGTCATCTGCGGGCTGGACACCGAGACCGGGCTGGAGCCGGACGAGCTGTCGGGTGAGTGCGCGCCGAGCCCGGGCCGGTGCCCACGGGCCCCGCTTTGTCCCGGGAGCCCTGCGAGGGTCGGGCCAGGGGACGGGACGCGGGGCCCGCGGGCCTGCTGCCCCCACGCGCGGTCGGCACGGCGTCGGCGACCCGCGGAGACGCGAACCCTGTGTGCGCCCAGGAGGTCGAGCGGTTTAGTGCAGAGTGAAGGGGAGCGTGCCTTCCAGCCCCCTTTCGCGAGGGTAGAAGTTAGCTCACGTCCTAGGAGAGTTAGTCCCACCCAGACTTTTCAGAGGAGCAAAACAAAAACTTGGTGAGCTTCTCTGGCCTCTTCCCAAGAAGCCTGTGATACCAGTTCCTCAAAAACCGTTATAACTCCTGAGCAGGCCAGGCTTTCCCTCCACAGCTCTGCCCCTCTGGATGAGACACGAAGGGACACATTGAACTTGAGTTACACCGAGAATGATTTTTCCCTTGGCGCTAGAAAAGAACTTGTATCTGGGGGTCATGCCTTTTTTATGAAAGTTATGTCCTTTACCAGGCGAGGGTCATTCGTGAATAAAGGGCGATGTCTCAGTTGGACAGGTTGTGCTGTGTTGTGATGCATCTCGTGTTATCTTTCAAAGGGGAAGTGGTGGGGGAGTGACTTGTGAGGCTGTGACGAGATTTGGCACCCATTGCTTGAAGGTGCAAGAATTATAAAACCCCTGGTGAATTCCTCCGCACCCGCACCGAAACCTTGAAGGTGCAACAGTTTTGAAAAGTTTTTGTCTGGAGTAAGGAGGTTTCAGTGGGTGGAGGCTTGTTGTGTTAGACTTTAAAGTTATGTCATGCCCATTTGATGAGGGAAACTCCTTTCCCTAGGTGTCACGATGTGGTCACAGCACCATACAGTTTCTCTTTTGAAAGTGACCATCCTGTTGACTAATTTCACTCTGCCTAAGAGATGCTAGGACAGTTTTGCAAATTTTTTTGTCACCATAAAAATTCCGGTATTGCTTCTGAAAAAAAAAAAAAAACCCACAAAAGACTAAGTGCACACTTCAGATGACAAAAATGGCTTGTCTTTTTAAAACACGAGAAACTGATGCTCTATTAAAAATTATGAAGTAGTAATGGATTGATGCTAGCTGAGCCTCCTGTTGGGGCAACTTTAATATTCCAAGCTCACCTTTTTCTGTCGTCTAATTCTTACTACAGATGGATGTTGTCATCTGTTTCATATGTATTAACTTTAGACCTTGGGATGATGTAGTTGTTGGAATTCCCTACTAGGTCTTGGTGCTGGAGTGTCTGAGAGGAAAATGAGGCCCAGAAGGAGAGCAGGGCTTATATTTCTTGATGCTTGGTCCAGTGCTTTTTTTGGTAATATTATGTGTATACAATGGCCCCTCTGGAGGTCTTTAGAAAACACTAATGTGGTCACCATTGGTGGTGTGCTTCTGTAATCCCAGCACTTGGGAGGCAGAAGCAGGAGGAAGGCTACAAGTTTAGGGCCAGCAGGGCTGAGTAGTGAGACCCTGGCCAAAAAGAAAAGCAAACTAACATGTTGAGAAGAGTAAAAAGAATAGTTTTTCTGGATGTCTGAGAAGAATAACAGTTTTCCGGATGAAGCTCAAAGGCAGAATAACTATTGTTATTTCTATGTCTGTTAAATTGTGGAGATACTTGGTTTTAGAAAGTAAACACAACTTTAAGGGGTGGCATAAATCTGTGAGATTTCCTGCACTTGGGAGGTGGAAACAGGATCTGGAGTTCCAGGTCGTTCTCAGGTCAAAAAAAAAAAAGAAAGAAAGAAAGAAAGAAAGAAAGAAAGAAAGAAAGAAAGAAAAGAAACTAGAAAAGGAAAATATTTGTGCTTGGAGCAAATTAACTAGCACTTAGCACTGTAACTAAAAAGTTTTTACTGAAAACTTAAACTGAAGTTCAAAAAACCATTGTCTTTCATTAAAGAAGAAATATTCTCTCTTTATGAATACCTGTTAATTATCTGGCTTCTCAGCAAGCTAAAATTATATCCCTGTGCAGGCTTATTGGGAGAGAGGCCTGAGCTGAGAAAACGTGTAAGAAGGGAATTTTGTGTTATTTTTAAACTGGTTACAGTGGTGTAATGCCAAGACCGGTAGCTTGCCTTTGTTAGAACAGACACTGATTGAGGGATTTTTTTTTTCCACCCTTTTCATTTCTGGTGGGTTGACTGGGGAATCTGGATGACCCCCAGGGACTCTTGGAGCACAGCAAACAATACAAATAACTCTGCAGTCCATGCTGAGACTCCCTAGGGTGCATTTTCTCCCCTTGCTTGCTTGATTGCTCCCAAATTGGTGATGTCATAGTCCGTGAAACTATATGAAATTAGGAATCGCGCTCAGATTCTCTGGTTAGGCACTGAGAGGAACCTGTGTTCTTTTTTCCAACCCAATTAAGTTGTATTATTTCTCTGGTAGTTCTCAAATACTCAAAACAAAAGAAGCTGTTTCCAGAAAAAGCAAATCAAAGATGCTTAGACAGGCCAGGTGTGGTGGTCCACATTTGTAATCCTAGCATGGGGGAGGTTCAAGATGCCGGAGATGCAGGAGAGCTAGAGCTAGAAATTTAAGGTCATCCTTCTCTACTTAGCCAGTTTGAGTTAATCCTGGTCTACTTGGAACTTCTGTCTCAAAAAAAAAAAAAAAAAAAGGAAACTAAAATTAAAAATGCTTCCAAGTAATTCTGTCATCTGGAAGGTAGAGACAGGTGGGTGTAAATTCTAGACCAGCCTGGCCGCATAGTGAAAACCTGTTTTAAAAGCAGAAAGTAAAAATGAAAATTAGGGACAAAAAGTCATTTCACACTCCTTTCTACGCTGATAGTCAAGGATCAGAGATGTCTGGATATGCAGTGAGGAGTTGCTCTGACAGGAAAGGTCAGTGTCTGCTGAGAGAAGTTAGTTGTGTTAAAAAAAGGCAATGGTGGCACATACTTTGAATCCCAGCACTCAGGAAGCAGAGGCAGACGGATCTCTGTGAGTTCGAGGCCGAGGCCAGCCTGGTCTAGAGAGCAAGTTCCAAGACAGCCAAGGTTGTTACACAGAGAAACCCTGTCTTGGGGGGAAAAAAAAACCAACTCAAAAAACATACAAAAAAGGCACCATATTGAAAGAACCCACTGAAATAATCTCTGAATGTCACCTTTTTAAAATGTAATTTATTTTATGTACATTGGTGTTTTGCCTACCTACATATGTATGAGGATGCTGAATCCCCTGGAACTGGAGTTTCAGACAGTTGTGAGCTGCCATGTGGATGCTGGGAATTGAACTCAGGACCTCTGGAAGAGTAGCTGTGCTCTTAACCATTGAGTCATCTCTCCCTCATTGCCACCTTTTGAAGACAGGAAAAAGTCTACCTAGAAAATCTAGAGCAGAGGACTTGCCAGGTGATAGATAATTCTTATATGTACCAAGAAGTGAGATTAGAATTGTTTTTGTTTTTGAAAATGAGGTCTTTGCCACTGACTTCCTATGTAGGAAGCTCAGGCCATTCTTGAATTAGGATTTATGTGTGTGCCACTGCACCTGGATAAAATTGGAACTTTAAGGCCACAGAATGCCATACAGGGAAGCATACTCAGAGACCATATAACCTGATTTTTTTTTTCGAGACAGTGTTTCTCTGTAGCTTTGGAACTTGTCCTGAAACTAGCTGTTATAGACCAGGTTGACCTCAAACTCACAGAGATCCTTCTGCCTCTGCCTCCCAAGTGCTGGAATCAAAGGTGTGCGCCACCGCCTGGCAATTTTTTTTTTTCAATATAACCTGATTTTTACAGATGAGAAACCAAGGTCCAGAGAAAGGAAGAGAGTATTTGTTTTCCAAGCCACATTCCATTCGTCTCCTCTGCTGCTCGAGTGGTTGTCTGTGCTCTGCGGTAGTCTAATGGGGGGAGAGAAGTAAGGTGTTTGTGTGATGGGATAGGAGCGGACAAGCTCAGATTCCTATTAGCTCAGGTAGCCAAGGCTGGCCTTGAATTTTGATCCTTCTGCCTCTACCCCTTGCCTCTATCTGCTTGAGTTAAATGTGCACCACCACACCTGGCTTTGGTGTTTTTTTTTTGTTTTTTTTTTTTGTGGCTGATTAATATTCTGGGACATAAAACATAGTGGATTAATATTTGAGTTTTTAAAAATTACTGTGAATAATGTTGGTATGAACATTTCATACATGGTTTTTGGTGGGCATGTGGATCAGTTTCCTTTGGCTTCCATATGGAAACTTTGTTTAACCTTTTGAGCAACTGTTTGCTGGCTTTTTTCCAAAACTGCCCCACCAGCTAATATTTCCACCAGCATCCATGTCTTCCCAAAGGTACAGTCTTTCTGTCTTGTTTTACTTTGTTCTGAGACAAGAGTTTTACTATGTAGCACAGACAGTCTTGAGACATAAGATATATAGCCTTGACCTTATGGTTATCCTCCTGCCTTAGCCTCCTGGAGTGTTAGGATTATAGGTGCGACCAGGCTTGACTAAATATTTTTTTGGTTGCAAGTCACCCATCCTGGGTGTGCAGTGTGGGTTTTGATTTCCTATTCCTGACTGCTAAAGAAGGCCATCTCATTTAAAAGAAATAGTTTCTCATTTTATAGAGATGAAGCTTGAGACCTGAGTGTGGGGTGCTGCTTATAATCTCAGCACTGGAGGCAGATGCAGTGCATCCCAAGTTCCAGCCCAGCCTGAGCCATAGAGACACTAGTTCTGCCTCTGTTCCCACTCTCCATCTCATCCCTGCCACCCCACCTCCCTCCCCCAAATTGATGAGCTGACAGGGGCAGTGAAGCAGTGGTAGAATGCTTGTTTAGCATACATGGAATCCTGGGTTCAATCCCCAGAAAGTCCACCACCACAACCGAAAATGTTTGGTAAGTGAGTTTCTTCAAATTGGGAGTCACTGTGAATGAAAAGTATTTTGATCTTCCTCTACTATTCTGTGGGTTCCAGATCAATTCTCTTATATTAATTCTTAGTGTCTCTGCCCTGAAGCCTAGCTGATTAGCTATAGGAAACGCCAATCTTGATGGTTCATCTCAGGCTTCTGATTGCCCAAAATCAAGGCTGCTGTAATAGGGGGAGTTCTCCCAAGTAAGGTCCTGTACTTCTTTTGTAAGGTAGAACAAGGAAGAAATCTGGAGAAGGCTAGCACTCAGGAAATAATGAAGAAGCAGCCCAAAGCAGTTTCAAACACATACCAGATTTGTTTGGAGACTGAATTGGTACAACACAAGAGAGCCCTTATTGACTTCCTCAGGTGGTGAGGATCATATGGAAAATGAGTGGATTTCACTTTAATGACGTTGGGGCTCTGCTCCTCTCGTGAGGACATCCTGAGTCAGTGTTTGGTGTGTAAATTAAATTCTCCTTTCTTCTGTTCAGCCCTCCCTTCTTACTAGGTTAAAAATAGTTTCTTTGCCTAAGGCCTCCTTTGGTAACATCCTTTTCCAGGCCCATTTCCTTTTAGAAATTTCCATTTCACTTTTTGGTGAAGTCTAGTAGAAGGTGTAGTTGGGCTTTGCTTGTCTCCTTGACTGATGCTTCTCCTGTAATTATCATCAGATGAGTGTAGAGCCCTCTGAGGACTTAGAAGGAACCCTGTTGTGCCTTTAGTCCCTGAGGGTGTGGAACAGTCATGTGAAAGGCTTGTCTTTCAGAAGCTGCTTACTTCTTGTGGAATTCAGTGATAAAATTTCCTTCCTGAACTTTCAGGTTTACATCTTCAAAGTTAGTAAGTGAGGTAGATATTAGAAGAATGTCCATATTCCAGGTATTTTGTGATTATTGATTTAAAAGTGTTTATTGCATTTATTTTTGTATGTAATGGGTATACATGTATCACAGCATATATGTGGAAATCAGAGGACAACTTTTGGGAGTTGATTCTTCTACCATATACATTTCTAGGAATCAAATTCAGATCATCAGAATTGGCAGCAAGCATCCTCACATGCTAATCCATCTTGCTGATCCTCTTTCTTTCTTTCTTTCTTTCTTTCTTTCTTTCTTTCTTTCTTTCTTTCTTTCTTTCTTTCTTTCTTTCTTTTTTATTGTGAGATGGGTCTTACTATGTACCCTTGGCTGGGCTAGAGCTCAATATGTAGAACAGGCTAGTCTCTAATTTACAGAGATCCACCTGCCTCGGGCTCTCGAGAAAAGCAAGCATCACTGTGCCCGGCCAGTTGTTGATTTTAGTTTGGAGTATTTGAATCTGCGAGCCCCAGGACCCTGGCATGGTAGACAGTAAGAGTATATGCCAGATCTCAAACTGTTTTTTTTTTTTTCTTTTGGTTTTTCGAGACAAAGTTTCTCTGTAGCTTTGGAGCCTGTCCTGGAACTAGCTCTTGTAAACCAGGCTGGCCTCGAACTCACAGTGATCCACCTGCCCCGGCCTCCCGAGTGCTGGGATTAAAGGCGTGCGCCACCACCGCCCGGCCTTCAAACTGTTTTCAGTAAGTTCTTGGGGGAAGCTAAGTATGCTTAAGATACTTGCTTGAAAAGCAGCTGAAGGACAGAGTTTGTCTTGGCTCAGTCTGGGGTGATGCCGTCCATCATGGCAGGGAGGTTGTTATGGTGGAAGCACGAGGCAGCTGGTCACCTCATCTGTAACCAGGAAGCAGAGAGAGATGGTGCTGTTTCTCAGCTCACTTTCCCCTCTGTGTTAATCCGCCTGGGACCTGAGCTGAGGGATGGTCCCACCTGCATTTAGGGTAGGTCTCCCCACCTCAGCTAAACCTCACTGGAAACATTCTCGAAGACATACTCATCTTTGTGTCCTAGGTGATTCTAAATCCAGTTAATGAAGATAAATACTGTAGTCAGGTCAGAACATTGCTAGGCCAGGACAGGCGTGGTGATACCTGCCTGAAGCAGAGGAAGACAAATCTATGACTTCAAGATAGCCTGGTCTACATAGTGAATGCCAGACCAGTCAGGGCCACATTACGAGACCACGGCCTAAAAACAAAGAAACAAACAGAAAAGATTGCTAGCAGCCAGGTGTGGCTGTGGACATCTTTAGTCCCAGCACTGGGAGGCAGAGGCAGGCGGATCTCTGTGAGTTGGAGGCCAGCCTGGTCTACAGAGCAAGTTCCAGAACAGTCAAAGGCTACACAGAGACCCTGACCTGAAACACCAA
>NC_022015.1:1274700-1276218 GCF_000317375.1 Microtus ochrogaster | reverse complement strand
ACACACACACACACACACACACACACACACACGCACAGAAAAACCTTGCCTCAAAAACTGGAAAAGGAAAAAAGTGCTTAGCTTGGCAGTGGTGGCGCATGCCTTTAATCTCAGCACTTGGGAAGCAGAGGTAGGTGGATATCTATGAGTTCTGGACCAGCCTAGTCTACAGAGTGAATTCCAGGATAGCCTATTTCAAAAAGCAAAACAAACAAAAAGAAAAAAAGAGGGGCTGGAGAAGTGACATGACATGTGGATTTGGTGGTTCAGTCTCTGGCTCCTATCTGAGTAGAGCTGCAGTGTCGGTAGGGCAGATGGCCTGCTTCCTTCAGGCAGTTGGTAAGACGGCTTGTGGGTTTGTCTTCTCATCCTCTCTTATCAGTGTTGGAAATCTTAGATCGGAAAGTGAGTAGAACTTTGCTTCTAAGAAGGCTAATGCTCCCTCCTCCCCAGAGTCTCTCTGTGTTTTCAGGATGTTTCAGGCTTTTTGCATGTGGTCTGTTTTCTTTGAAGAAGAAAGGACAAGATTTGCATCTTTTAACCTCAGAAGTCCCTTAGTGTAGTGTGAAGTTTTCATCTTCTGTGTTGTTAGTCAGGGATTTCTTGTGATTTCTGTGGACTTATAATGAAATGATATAGAAAATAACCAAGAAACTTTGAGGATATTTTAAGTCACAGAAACAGAAGAAAATGACTTAGAAATAATAATCACAGGCCAAGGTTCATAAGGTAGATGAATTTGCTAAGTTCACATGGCAAGTCCCACTCATTTTAATTATAATACAGGAAAGTCTGGAGAATTAGTTCTGTTGGGGTGGAACAAATGGCTCAGTGGTTAAGAGCACTGGCTGGTCTTTCAGAGGACTGGTGTTCTATCCCCAGCACTCACATGACAGTTTATAACCAGTTGTAACTCCAGTTCCAGGGCTTGTGATGCCTTTTGGCCTTTGAGCACACTATACAACATACATCACACAAAATTAAAGGAACCAATAGCTTTCTTTTCTTTTCTTTTTTTTTTTGGATTTTTGAGACAGGGTTTCTCCGTAGCTTTTTGGTTCCTGTCCTGGAACTAGCTCTTGTAGATCGGGCTGGCCTCGAACTCACAGATATCCGCCTGCCTCTGTCTCCTGAGTACTGGGATTAAAGGTGTGTGCCGCTACCGCCCAGCCTAGCTTTCTTATATGAATGACAAATATACTGAACAAAGAAATAAGTGAAACTACCAAAAAAAAAAAAAAGAAAGGAAAAAGAGGTTGGTTTAGTTTTATTGCTGTGTTTGTGTCTGCTTTTATGTTTGTGTACCTGCTTGTTATGTGCACCAAGTGTATGCCATACTTCCTGAGGCCAGAAGGGGGCGTTAGATTCCCCAGAGCTGTAGTGACAGGTGCTTTTGAGCTGCCTGATGGGAACCCAGATCCTTTGTAAGTGCCCTTAACCACTGAGCCATCTCTCCAGCCCCAGTTTATTCTTTTCTTGAGGTCATGGTATCATCTCTGTTTTGGGTTTTTTTTTTTT
>NC_022015.1:1272642-1273710 GCF_000317375.1 Microtus ochrogaster | reverse complement strand
GCTCTTAACCACTGAGCCATCTCTCCAGCCCTGCAGTAAACTATTAAAAGAAGTTTAATTTTCTCTTGATTGTAAAATCCTGATCATATATAACTTCAAACATTAGAGAACTATGTTAGAAATTTCTCTTGACCCAGAGTCAGGTAGGCAGAGATCTTTACTTTGCTGGAGGTGGTGGTTTATATAGTAAGTGCTTAATGACAGTTTGTTGTGTTATTATGAAAAGACATCAGGTTCTTTTCTGATCTTAACCGGTTTTCTGATGTAAGGTATAATACTTACCATCTTGGAAACTTAATCAGCTGAACTTTAAACTTTCCTAAGTGCTGAAGTAAGAAAGGTCTGAGAGAGCAGCAAGACTGTAGTTGAAGTTCCTGAATGTCTAGAAGTCTGAAGGCCAGGGTCAAACTTGAAACTGAGATGTTGATGGGAGGGACATTTTGTTTTGGAGTCTGATTATTTCATAATTTATATATTAAGAAGATGAATATGTATTATCTTGCTACATAGCTCAGGGTTTACTCTTAACTCTTCTATTTTCCTACCTTGGACACCAGAGTGCTGGGATTACAGGCATGCTCCATAAGGCCTGGCTTTATTGTTTATGATTCTATTTAGCCAGTTCAATTGACTCAATCACGTCTCTCCACTCCCCTGTCTCTGTACCACACAACATCCCTAGCCCCATTCTGTTTCTTGCTGAGAACTGTATAGCCTTTGGCATCTGTCTCACTCATTGGTACTGCTTTAAGAGAATACTACAGAGGGAAGCGTAAGAAGTGCACAGATGCGTTTACTAGACCCAGCTCAAGGTGCTTCGGGCATGGCTTTCCTGTTGTGTTCTCTTGTGGAAGAAGGACAAATGAGCTGATGCTAACTAAAGCCTCTCTCTTTTTGGTTTATTTTGGTTTATTTTTTTTTTGCATTAATCATTAATCCTGGCCCAATTACTATCCACGTGTCTGTCTGCTTATCTATCATCTATCTATCTATCTATCTATCTATCTATCTATCTATCTATCTATCTATCTATCTATCTATCTAATTTTCCTTTTCGAAATATTTCCT
>NC_022015.1:1267961-1272102 GCF_000317375.1 Microtus ochrogaster | reverse complement strand
AAGAGATAATCTTATGTAGGTCAGGTGCATTGTGATGACCTTAAACTTCCGATTTTCCTGTTTCTTCCAAGAGTGGAAGAATCACCTGTTAATGGTCCTAGTTCTTTTGTTTGTTTGTTTTTTGAGACAGGATTTCTCTGAGTAACAGCCCTAGTTGTCTTGGAACTTGTTCTGTAGACCAGGCTGGCCTCACATTCAGAGATCTGACACCCCTCCCCCCACCAAGCTAGAACTAAAAGTGTTTGTAGGCAGACTTTTTGGGCCACCAGCTGACAAAAAATGACACAGAAACTTGTTATTAATTATGAAAGCTTGGCCTTAGCTTAGGCTTGTCTCATTAGCTCTTATAACTTATATTAATCCATATCTTTTAATCTGTGTTCTTTTACATGGCTCAGTTATCTTTTCTTTGTATTGCCCAGTCCATCCTGCTTCTTCAATATCTTTCTTCTTCCCTGAGCTCTCTCTGTCCAGAAGTCCCTGCTATACCACCTGCCTAGCTGTTGGCCATTTAGCTTTTTATTAAACCAATCACAGTGACATATCTTTACATGTATAATCAAATATCTCACAATAAACCATAGCAGACATGATCCCATTTCTAGAGATACCATCTGTGAATTGACAGTAATTTGCTAAGCCCTAAAGTTCTGTACGTCTAAATAGTATTTAATGCCTTTCTTTCCTAATACTTAGTCTGGTAACTGTCCACTTCTCCCCCATTTCTCCTGGTGTTTGTGAAGCATGCTCTTTCCCTTGCGATTCTGTCTTTTGAAAAGCAGTGCACTTGTGACTCTATGTGGAGGCATATTTGTGTTTTGTGGAGGATTGTTGGGCTGATGTAGCTCTTGGCTGTGTTCCTTAGTTATGAGTGTGTGGTGCATTTAATAAGGGCAAGGCCGTTGTATTAGTTTCCATAATGACAATTTTTCTTCAAGCCTCAGTTGACCATTCTGCTCATGAGTGGACTGTAGATCCTAGGGTAGTGAGAAAGTGAGGCTAACCACCTTGTTATCATAAGTAATTGACAGTGATTCTTATTGATCAGATGCCGTCCATCCCCATGTTGAGGCCAGGAAAGGACAGTGCAGCAAATTCAAGCAAGCTGAGTTCACACAGAATTAGAAACATGTACTGATCTCCAAAATTTTGTGTCACACACATTTGTGTTACTGAAATGCCAGCTTAGTGATGGAGCACTTGTTTGCAAAGCTCTGTGTGACACAGCCGTGCTCTTTTTTTGGGGGGGAGTGGAGTTTCGTGGGGTGTGGGTAGGAGTTTATAGTATTCTGAGGAGTTAGACATATTAACCAATAATTGCATGCAGTAATAGTAATGAAGATGTTGTCTTAGTTACTTTTCTGTTGCTGTGCTAAAACATCCATGACTAATGCAACTCACAGGAAAAGGAGTTTATTTGGTGCTTACAGTTCTGGAAGGTTAGAGTCCATGACTGCAGATCTGAGGTATTAGCCGAGAGCTCACATCTTGAACTACAGACAAGCGGAGAGCTAGCTAGACATAGTGTGAGTCTTTTGAAACCTCAAAGGCCATCCCAAGTGACACACTTCCTCCAACAAGTCTGTAATGCCTACCCCTTTCCAGCCAGTTACTGCCTGGGGACCCGGTGGTCAAATGCCTGGGACTTACTGGGGGCATCTCATTCAAACAACCACAGATGTATTTCTGATTTAGAGTATCTTGTAGGCAGTTATTGTCTAGAAGACCTCAAAGTTGGGCTATGGATATGTTGCTCACTAGTAGAGTGTTTGCTTAGCATGCATAAAGCCCTAGGTTAATCTCCACACATGTCTGGGAATAACAGAGAACCTCAAAGTTAGTCATAATTTGATTTTCATTCCCTCGTTTAGCTGACACTTGTTGTAGTCTCTACTTGCAGCCATACATGGCTCGACAGCGAGTGAAATTCTATCTGTGGAGCTCTTTTTTAAAAAAATTTATTGTGTGTGTGTGTGTGTGTGTGTGTGTGTGTGTGTATAAAATGTTCTGTCTATATGTTTGCCTGAACGCCAGAAGAGGGCACCAGATCTCATTACAGATGGTTGTGAGGCACCATGTGGTTGCTGGGAGTTGAACTCATGACCTCTGGAAGAGCAGTCAAGGCTTTTAACCTCGGAGCCATCTCTCCAGCCCCCTGTGGAGCTCTTTTAATTGGACACAGACAGACATTAAAAATTAAACATAGTGGGGTATATGCTTTTAATCCAGCCATGGCAGGAAGATCCAGGCTAGCCTGGCCTACAGAGAGTTCCAGGACAACCACGACTACATAGAGAAACCCTGTGTCAAAAACCCAAATAAATAATAAATAAAATGAAAAATAACATAAATTTTAGGCCAGCCCAGGTTTCATAGTAAGTTCTAGTCTGGCCTCAGACTAAGAGTTTGTTTTGAAAAACAAAGTTCTAATTAATTAGAGTGTGTGTAAGTGGAGGAGGGGATAGCAGGGACCTTAGGCAAGGTGGTATGGGTATTCTACACTTTGTTTTGGTTTTTCAAGACTGGGTTTTTCTCTGTAGCCTTGGTTATCCTGGAACTTACTGTGCCGACCAGGCTGGTTTTGAACTCAGAGATCCATCTGCCTCTGCCTCCTGGGTCCTGGATCACCACTACTGCCTGACCACACTTGTTTTATTTTGAAAAGGGGGTTGTGCAATCCATGCTAAGTACAGACTCTTGACCATTTCATATCGCATCCCCCAGAGTGCAGGCAGATGTTAACTTAACACTCCTCTCCCCCAAGACAGGATTTCTCTTTGTAGCCCTGGCTGTTCTGAATCTTATTCCTTGGACCAACCTGACCTTGAACTCAAAAAGATTCACCTGCCTCTGCCCTCTGAGTGCTGGGATGAAGTTGTGCGCTACCACACCAGGCTTAATGTTACATTTTTGAACAGAACTGTTCATAAGGTTAATGAGGTTAGAGCTAGTAAATGAGATGAATAATGTGATGGGATTGCTGAGTGCTGTAGACCAATGTTCTTCAGTGTGGGTGCTTTGGATCAGTGGTTACAATATCCCCTAGAACTTACTAAAAAATATTAGTCTGTCACCTGTCAGATTATGTATCTATCTACTACCCTTCCCCAACTTTTTTGGGAGGTGTGGAGAAAGATGAGGCCACATGTTTCTCTGGCTACTGTCTTTGGACTGGAGACAATCACTGTGTTTCCCTCTGAGTTCCGGGATTACAGAGATATGCCACTTACTTGGCCAGGTCATAATTTTTGCTTTTAGGATCAGAAATTTTGGGGGTTGGGCCTAGAAACTTGTATTTTATCAAACCAGCCTATCCCTGTTGCATACTATACTAAATTTTGAGAGTGCTCCCCACTTTCAGCGTTAGGAGTTGAACCCAGTACATTGTGCATGCTAAGTAAGCACTCTGCCACAGTCTGGACAACAGAGGGATTGAAGCTCCACATTTACTAAGCAGCACGTTCTTCAGCAAGCCCTGGACTGAGCAAAGGCAGCACCAAGTAACTGCAGAGCTGGACTTTTGAGTGGTCACTCTGGCTTCAACTTGCAGTTATGGGGCCTCGGAGGATTGCATGAGGGAGAAAATATAAGCAGATACACACAGAATTGGGACAAGGGAGGCTGTGCTGAGTGAGCTCTATCCCAGCCTTAATTTTTTTCTTTTTTTTTTAAATGATTTATTCAACTTAATTATGTTCGTTGGTGTGAAGGTGTCAGATCTCATGGAACTGCATTTTCAGACGGTTGTAAGCTGCCATGTGGGTGCTGGGAATCGAACCCGGGTGCTCTGAAAGAGCAGTTAGTGCTCTTAACCACTGAGCCATCTCTCCAGCCCTAATTTTTTTCTTTTATTGTTTGAAATTAATGAATCATTCAGCACCCATCCTACTTCCTGCCTTCTTCCATCAGCTTCTTCTGTGAATCTTAGCTCATCAGGTTCTGTGTTGAGAGCAGGAAAGAGGAAAGAGAATGGAAGGTGCACTGTGAAACAAAGCAAAAAAGAGCCAGACTGGAGGATCTCTGAGTTAAAGGCCAGCCGCTGTGCGTAGTGAGTTCCAGCACAGCCATAGCTACATATGAGACCCTGTCTTTGGGGTTGCGGGGGAACGGGAGTCGTCATTGCATGAAATAACTCTCCTCT
>NC_022015.1:1256774-1266951 GCF_000317375.1 Microtus ochrogaster | reverse complement strand
GCTCCTTAAAATATTTCTATACATTTATTTTTACACAGTTGTAGGAGTCTTTCTTTAGCATAAATTGCAAAAGTTGGTATTTGTTGAGTTCAAGAAATATTTATATATTTTCAGGGTTTTTGTTTTTGTTTTGTTTTTCCCAGACAGGGGTTTCTCTGTAGCCTTGGAGCCTGTCCTGGAACTAGCTCTTGTAGACCAGGCTGGCCTCGAACTCACAATTGCTGTTTTCTCTATGCTTGTTTTGGCTAGTTTTTTGTCAGCTTTACACAAATTAGAGTCAGTGGAGAGGAGGGGGTCTTTTCTTAATTAGTGATTGATCTGGGAGGCCCCAGCCTATTATGGGTAGGGCTACCCTTCAGCTGGTGGTCCTGGGTTCTGGAAGAAAGCAGGTTGAGCTAGCCATGGGGGAGCAAGCCGACAACAGCAGCCCTCCCTGACCTTTACATCAGCTCCGGCCTCCAGGTTTCTGCCAACTTCAGTGATGAACAGTGAAGTGAAGTGTAAGCCCAATAAACACTTCCCTCCCCAAGTTGCTTTGGATCATGTGTTTCATCACAGGAATAGTAACCCTAACCAGGACAATACCTTTAATATGTTATGCTTTTGAAGATCATTTCCAAGCTTGGGGAAGAAAATTGTCTGAATTTGGTCATTAGTGGAGTTGAACATTTTTGTTTGAATTCCATTACCATTTTTACATTTCTTTGTTAATTACCTGTCTAGGTATTTTGTTCGTATTTCTTTCTATTGTGGTTTTGATCTTTTTCTGATTGATTTATGTAAACTCTTTGTTAGGAATATTTTTTCTATGTTTCAAATATATTTCTTCATGTTAAGAATGATGGCTGTTGGGTCCACAGAAGTCATGTAAAGATGGGGGACAGACCACCCAAGTCTATTAAACCAGAAGCAAATTTTATTCCAGGAAAAAAAATAAAAAATTAAAAAAATAAATCTCCATGGGGCACAAAAAGCTTATTATCTATCTGAGACCACAAGTCAGAGATGGATTGTAAGGTCGTGGCAATGGCTGTTTCAGAATCCCCCCCCTGCTTTTTTTTTTTTTTTTTTTTTTTTGGTTTTTCGAGACAGAGTTTCTCTGTGGCTTTGGAGCTTGTCCTGGAACTAGCTCTTGTAGACTAGGCTGGCCTCAAATTCACAGAGATCCGCCTGCCTTTGCCTTCTGAGTGCTGGGATTAAAGGCGCGCGCCACCACCGCCCGGCTCCGAAACCCCCTTTTTATAGCAATAAGCAAACATCAGGCATGAACAAAAGAATTTTTACAACAACCTCAAGGTAAAATTCAGATACAGATACAAATTGCTTCTTTTTTTTTTTTTCAATTTTCTATAACTGGGGTTTTTAGCTACACTAGTATTTGTATTTAAGTCATTGTTCTGGCACTTTCTGATGGTGTTTACTGAACGAAGCTCTACAGTCCCCCGATTCTGCCACTTTAGCATAGCAGGGAAGGGTATGGGACAATGCAAAACCAAAACGTCACGTACATTCCGTCATTTAAAAGTTAGCTCAGCGCACATCAGGTCATGAGTGGCGGGTATCTAAAAGCTGACCCTCAGTTTGCAGACAGAGCTGTCGGTGGTGGTGGTAAAGCAGAGTAACCAACCCACTGTTAACAGTTAATCCTTAAACTGCTGAGAAAGCTGCTGGCAGCCTGCTCCCATTCTCCGAGGCTTACAACTTTGTATTTCTTTATTTCTGGAATCTCCATTTCTGTGTTTTATTCTTGGGCTCTTCAATGACCTTAGGGTAAAGACACTTTAGGCACTTGTTTTCACCGGGGTTTGAGCCTCAGGATCTATGTAATGGGAAGAGAAAACCAACTTCTTCAAGTCCACCCCGCACTGCCCACCCCCACTCCAGCACACACATACACAGAGCTAAGCCTGGTGATACTTTCTTGTGGTCTTAGCAATTTGGGAGACTAAGGCAGGAAGCTTGTGAATTTGAGCCACATTTGGGTAACAGCGAGATACTTTGCATTTTTATTGTGAATTGTCTATATATGCTTATTATAATTCCTCCTATTGCTCATGAGGAAGACTGAGCTGGTATGCAATTGAAGGGTAATTAAAGATCTCCCTTAGTTAGGAAGGCTTGTGAATTTGTTATGGAAGTGGAAAGGGTAAAGGAATGTGGTTTGGAAGTCATACTAGTTTCCCATGGGCTGCCGCATCAAATGACTACAAATGGCATGGTTGAAAACAATACAGTCATTGGGTTTGTTCCTCCCTCCCCCACTGGAGGCTGCAGGTTCTTGATGAAGGTGTCAGTGGGCTACCATCCTCAGAGGCTCTTGGAGAGAAAGATTCCTACTGCTTTTAGGTTTCTTGACCTCTGACCACACCCTTCAATCTTTCCTTTGCCTTATTTTACCCTCTGAGCAATCTCTCCTGTTCCCCTGGGGTCCCTTACCTCTGTAGTCCTCTTGGGGTCTCATAACTCTTAAATGACCTCCCTGCCATGATATAATGTGTAAATCTATTTAAACTGTTAGAGAATTGCAGTAAACATATCTTTATTCCTTCAAAGCTGAAGTCCTTCCTGGGATCTGAAGGAGGCATTATATATAGCCTGGAACTTAGATTCTGTCACCTGGAAACTCAGCTCCTCCTGTTACTATTTGGGTGACCTTGGGCAGTTTGCTCAGCGGTTGGGAGCACTGCCTGCTCTTCCAAGGGTCCTGAGTTCAATTCCCGGCGACCACATGGTGGCTCACAACCATCTGTGATGAGGTCTGGTGCCCTCTTCTGGCCTGTAGACAGAATACTGAGAATACTGTATACATAAATAAATAAATAAATAAATAAACAAACAAATCTTTAAAAAAAATAAAAGGAATCAATACATTAGATGGTTTGAAATAGTACCTGGCACATAGTATCTGTTAAATGATCACAGCTGATAACATTTTTATTTTCCATCCTTTAAGCCATTTTTTAGAAATAATTGCAATAATTACATATGTACATGTGTGCACACATGTCATGGTGTTTGTATGGCAGTCAGAAGATGCTCGCAGAAATCAGTTCTCTATAGATTAAGATGGCATTGTTAAGTAACTTGCCTAAATTTGCACAACTGTCATGGGGAAGAATGGGGTTTCAGATGCAGACAGTAGAGAAACCAGAGTTGACTCTTATTTAAATTAAAAAGTCATTGAAATGGATACACATTAAATGTACACTCTGGTAGTATTTTTGCAACCTGAGTATAGCCAAGTTGCTAATCTTAGAATCTTTAACTGTGCACTCTTTTGTGTTTGAAGTTTCTGAAACAAGGTCTCTTTCTACAGCTCCATTTGGCCTTGAACTTGTTTCGTGTTTGTAGCCCAACGGACTTCAACCTTGATATTATCTTGCCTAGCCCCCTGGGTGCTGGGGTTAGAGGGTGTCTACCACCACACCCAGTTCTGTGTCTTGTATTCTTTTTTCTTTTTGGTCCTTGCTTTATTTCTAAATGTCATGGACCTTTTCCCTTTTTCTGGCAGTACCAGGGATTGAACCTAGGGCTTCCAGCATTCCAGGCAAGTGCTTGCTCTACACTCCAGTCCTTGTGATTTTATTTATTTATTTATTAATTAATTATTTTTTTGGTTTTTCAAGACAGTTTCTCTGTAGCTCTGCAGCCTGTCTTGGAACCAGCTCTTGTAGACCAGGCTGGCTTTGAACTCCCAGAATTCCCCTGTCTCTGCCTCCTGAGTGCTGGGATTAAAGGAATGTGCCACCACTGCCCGACTCCCCCCCCCCCCCTTTTTTTGATGATGTTGGCTGTTGTTTGTTGTTCTACACAAAGCTTCGATCTGACCAGTGCAGTGCTTTAAAGGAACATTTTGTAAAACAAAGCTGGTTTCTGTTTGATCATACCAATTCATAAAATTTAGTGGTTAGAAAACTCTGCTTTAAAAAATTATTATGAATTATTATAAAAGATGGTAAGAGTAAAGAAGGGCACATTAGCACCAGGCCCTCATGTTCTGGCTTTGTTGTTTTGAGACAAGATTTCTCTGTGTAGCCCTGGCTGTTTTGGAACTCAGAGATCTTCCTGCCTCTGCCTCTCAAGTGCCGGGATCAGAGGTGTGCACCAACGCATATAAAGAAGATGTTGGCTACTTTGGGTTCTGCTTTGCTGTATGTTCTGTGAAGTGATATGTTCATACTGTGGAGGTTTCTTTCTTGGGAAGTATTTGGGAACTCCAAGAGCATCCCTGCTCTTTGTTTTCAGGCCTGCAGATGTGCCAGGGACATATTTCTGGGTGCTTTGCTTACTCTTATTTATTCTAGAGATATGATTGAGAAACTGCAAAGGGCAGGACACAGGGAGGGGCGTGGAGGCTGTCTCTAGCCCTCATTGTCTATCTTTAGAGAGCCTTGTTTTGTTGTGGTCATATTGGGTCACAGCTCTGGGGCTGTGGCTCATTTTAGGATAATCTGGCCAATGTGGCTTCTGCTGCCTCAAGAAAATTTGCATTGTTAGAATCTGTGCAGTTTTTTAGATTTATTTTCATGAATCTAAAAGGAAAAGAAAAAGAAACCTTATTATTCTGTTCAGTATTTCTTTAAGAAGTATATTTATGCTAGATGGCACTAAATGTGAAATCTCAATCACGTTTGAAATCAGGGTGGGGGCAAATGCCTGCAGTTGCAGTCTTTGGGAGGTAAAAGCAGGAAGATCAGAAATTTAAGGTCATTGACTATGTAGCAGGTTTGAGGCCAGTCTGGGCAGGATACATTAGTCCCTGCCTCAAAAACAACACCATAAAACATATTTGAAAAAAAAAAAAGAAATCAAATCTGAAACTGCAATTTTTTTTTATTTTTTGTCCATTGTCAGGATAAGTTATATATATTTTGGAAAGAATGAATTGCTAAGAAAAGATTAATACTGAGATCTCTAAACACCAGAAACATTAAATTTTGCTATGAACGGATTGCAGACTCTGACCCAGACATTGCTCCTTAGAATTCCAAAGTATTTGGCGATAAGATAATTCACTCACTGTTAGAAACCTCTAATGAACCAGAATAACCAGGAAAAAAAAAGACTTATTTTTAAGAATAAGAACAAAGTAAGCTTGAAGTATTTCTACTTAACATTTAGAATGGAACCCATCTCTCTCTTCCTGTCTTACTTGGGACCTGAAAAATTGCTCCTGCAATGCAGAGTGTTCAGAAGAACCATTGCGCTGTTCAGAGGGTGGCAGTGCGAGCATGTCCTGTTGTTCCCAGGTGCATCTGTGGAGGGAGCTGCAGGAAGTGTGCCCAGGCTGGCTTCAAACAGCCTCCCAAGTGCAGGGGTTGCAGGCACAAGCCACCATGTCTGGCTTATAGTCAGTTTTCTCAAAGAGAGGAGGGTTTGTGTAGAGATGTGTGTGGTAATTAGGGAAAATGTGGTGAGACAGTGCCATACTGACAGGAGGAAGAGTGCTTTACATATCTGACACGCAGAGTAGACAGAGGAAAGGCTCTAAGTGTGACGTTTGAGAATCTTAGCAAAACACAGAAAATGCACAGTGGGTGAGAAAATCTGGGAAGGAAGGAATTGTTATGTTAACTTTTGTTAATGGGCAGGGGGCAGTGGGTGAAAACTGACCCGAGTTTGATCTCATGTAAAAGTGGAAATAGAAAACAGAATCCACAAAGCTCTTCTCTGATTTCTACATGTATGTCATGGTATGTACATGCCAGCATAAGTACATAATCCATACACACATTTTAAATATTTATTATTGTTATATTTGTGTGTCTGTGTCTGAGCCTGTATGAATATATGTGTGCAATGTGTGTGAAGACCAGCAGAGGCCTCAGGTCCTTTGGCATTAGAACTGTGATCTGCCTGGTGGGTGCTGAGATCCCAGTCTCACAGTAGCTCTTAGCCATTGAACCCTTTCTTCAGCCCCCACACACTAATTAAAAAAAAAAAAACTTAAATTTTACTTTTTTTTTGTTTGTTTTTTTCAAGACAGGGTTTCTCTGTAGCTTTGGAGCCTGTCCTGGCACTAGCTCTTGTAGACCAGGCTGGCCTCGAACTCACAGAGATCCACCTGCCTCTGCCTCCCAAATGCTGGGATTAAAGGCATGCGCCACCACCACCCGGCAAATTTTACTTACTAAAGGACCCTGTTTTCCTCATTTCCTCATGGTGGTCTTGGAAGGGAGACCAGTACTGGCTCAGTTGGAAACACAAGTTCTGGTAGACTTTATCTTATTTATTTGTTTATTATGTAGCCCTGGCAGGCCTTGAACTTACAGATCTCTACCTGCCTTTTTCTCCCAAGTACTTGGATTAAAGGCATGCGCCACCCCCACCTGGCCCCCACATGCTTTTATAGTACTAAACTAACTAAGTTTTTATAGTATAGAAATGAGGAATTAGTTTAATATTCTAGATCTTAGATGAAATATCATTACACTAGGTCCAAAGTAATTAAGTTAGTCAAATTGAGCTAGGCATGGTAGCACATGTCTGCGTTTATTGCTCATGAGACTGGGGCAAGAGGCCACCAATTTGAGGCTAGCCTGTACTACATAAGCAAGACCCTGTCTCATAGGGAAAAAAAACTAAATAAATTCTTATTATTTTCTTTGCCACATAGATTATGCACAAAACTTGTGAATTTAGTGTTAGTAGTAAGTAGAGAAAAGTATAAAGAAAAATACCCTTGCCTTTCAAAGGTAATAGACTGTATTTTATTATTTCTGTTCCAGCTGTGACAGAGTGAGCTGTGATGGGAACAGCTGAGGGAGAGTGCATCTGGCTCACAGTTTTATGGTGCTGTCCATCGGGACAGAGAGGGAGGTCATGGCAGGAGGAGCCTGAGGCAGCTGGTCACAGTGACACACTCAGAAAGCAGAGCTGTGGAGGCTAGTGTTAGACTTGTTTGCTTTCTTAGATTCAGTCCAAGCACTTTGAATGATGTCACCCTGCTTTAGTTAGGTTAGGGTTCTGTTGCTGTGAAGAGACACCATGACCACAGCAACTCTTATAAAGAAAACATTTAACTGGGGATGGCTTACAGTTCAGAGGCTTAGTCCATTATCATCATGGAGGGGAGCATAGTGGCACACAGGCAGACATGGTAGCTGAGAGGTCTACTTCTGATTCACAGGCAGCAGGGAGAGAGCTATGCTGGGCCCCTGGCTTGAGCATTTGAAATCCTAAAGCACACCCCATTGACACACTTCCTCCAGCAAGGCCACACCTCCTAATCCCTGTCAAGTAGTTCCACTCCTTAATGATCAAACATACAAATATATGAGCCTATGAGGGCCATTCCTGGCCAAACCACCTCACCTCATTTATGGTGAGTCCTTTTGCTTCACTTTTTCTAGATGATGCTTCACAGGTATGCCCAGAGACTTGTTTTGTGGCAATTTCCAATCTCGTCAAGTATCAGTGTTTAACAGTTGTTACCTCAGGACTATGGACATAGCACAGTGGCAGAATACTTGCTGATGTGTACAAGGCCAGTTTTACCCTCAAACCAAGAAAAGTTGTTGGGGCCAATTGGTTAAGAACAGTAGGCACTCCTAAAGGTTGATCCACCTCTCCAGCCCATGTCAAATTATGTAAAAATATGATGTGTTGCGGGAAAATGCCACTCAGCACTTTTAGGAAAGCATAGGGCCCAAAAGACATTGACTAAATTGTGACTCTTTGAAAGCTGGTGGCTGGCAGCATCGAAATCTTCTCATCCTTTGTCCTCTTGTTTGTCCCTCTCCTCCTCTTCTGAAGTGAGTTGTAGACTCCAGAGTTCCTCAAGGCGAATCACAAAAACCAAGGGTTCCATGCCCCCCTCCTCCATCCCAATGACTCTTGGAAACCTTGAAGGGCAACTCTTGCCCTTCTTTCTCCCTGGCCTGGAAGGAAGGAGCACTGCATGAGAAGCCTTAGCACAGTCCTAACAGATGGGCCTCTCATCTGATGACACCTTTTCACCCAGTTCCATTTCTGTGTGGCCTAAGCATAAAAGCAGACATTTTCTCCTGTGTTTCCTAAGGCTCCACGTCACAGGAAATTTGTTTAAATGCATGGGTTATGCTTGTAGGCTACAGAGATGGCTCAGCTGTCAAGAGTGTATACTGCTTTTCCGAGTGCAGTGTCTAGTGCCTATGTCAGGTGGCTTACAACTGCCAGTAATTCCAGCTCCAGGGGACGTTACATTGCCTTCTGGACTCTGTGGGCACACAGATACACACATACAATAAAAATAAGTTAAACATTTTCTTTTTTGGTCTGTGTAGCCCTAGCTGTCCTGGAACTCTGTAGATCAGGCTGTCTGTTTACCTCTGCATCCCCTGTGCTGGGATTAAAGCCATTTGCCACCATGCCTGGCAAGCCTCGAACCTTTGTGCTAGCCCCATCAGTCTTGGGTTGGTTGTTATGGCTTGCCAGGCTTGCTGCACCAAAATCTTGGAATATCCTGCTTTAGAAACTATAACTTATCACATTACCTGAAATGCTTCCTCGGTGGATGTGTGTTCACTCTAGGATATTTAGTTTTGATAAAAGGAAACAGCATAGTCTTGCTATTCAAGCTTTGTCCTAACTATGCATAGAGGGGCACACCTATAATCTCAGCATTTAGGACAGTGGCTCTCGACCCCTGGGAGGTGTTGAACAACTCTTTCACAGGGGTCACCATTGGAAATGCAAACATTTACATTATGATTCATAACAGTAGCAAAATTACAGTTACAAAGTAGCAATGAAAATAATTTTATGGTTGGGGGTTACGACAACATGAGGAGCTGCGTTAAAGGTTTGTTTGCAGCATTAGGAAAGGCTGAGAACCACTGGCAGAAGAGGTGAGCTAGAAGATCTGTGGTTATCTTCAGCTGCACAGGAAATTTGAGGCCTGCCTGGGCTATTTGAGATCACGTTTCAAAACAAAAATAAAAACAAATCCCACACAAGAAAACAGAGTTTGTAATCTAGTAATCTGGAGCTGTCCTGTCTGGGGTAAATTCTCAAATCCCAGTCACTTTGTTAAAACCTGTTAGATTAGAGGTCTATGAATTGGCTTAAATCTGGTGCCTATAAGATGTTAAACAGCAGGCAAAGCCTCAACACAAGAAGTTACGTGACAAAGAAAACATACCGAGAGAGGAAGTGAACAAAGCTGCCTTCAGGGGAAAACACAGAAGGAAACTTGAGGAGGAAAACACATTTAAAACACAGGCCTCTTGATTTTCCTTGGAAAGACTTGGTGAGAGTGACCTTCTTGGGTTAGTGCCTGGGAAGGGGCCTCTGTGGGCTTTCTGGGGCAGGGGGGGTTACTGCCTACTTCTGGGTATTCTTGAATGACCCTGCGCACACCTGGTGATGTAGACTGAGGTACAGGCTCTCTCTACAAGAAACAGTTAGCTTCACTTTATGTTAGTACAGATATGCTTCAGGTTCATGTGAAGAGGAGATAAGGGAGAGGGAAAGTTTCCAAAACTCATAACCCTTATTGTGTGTGGCTTTTGTTGGTTTTGTTTTCTTGGGACCCAGTCATGCTTTATAGAGCACAGGCTATCTTCACACTGGTGGCCAACCTGCTTCTGCCCTAAAGTGATGGATATACACTTGGGCACCACCATGCTTGGCTTGGATATATGTTTTTAAGGTGTCATTACTTTAAAAGATATCTAATAGTAATCTCTAGGTTAACTTTCATTTAACTAGTAATTTCCATTTCTTTCTAGTCTACACTGTGTCCCATTACACACAGATGCTAGGATATGCTATTTGGTTTCTCTTGGGGTTCCCAAAGTATTTGGAAGACAGGTACAGTTGAAATACAGGGACCAGATATGTTGAAAACAAAACAAGCTGGTTCTTTAATGTGTCAAATTAACCAGACCCAAACTCTGTACATCTCAACGAACTTCTACTTTGTTATTACATTTATTGTGTGTGTATGTGTGTGTGTGTGTGTGTGTGTGTGTGTGTGTGTGTGCATACATGTGAAGGTTAGAGGACAATTTGGAGAAACTTTTTTATTGCAACCATGTGGATTCTGGGCCTCCGGCTCAGGTCATCACCCTTAGCAACAAATGATTTTATCTCCTGGGCCATTTTGCTGACCCCCCCCTAAATCATTAATTTCCATGTTATCCTTGAATCCAGTCTTCTCTCTGTTCTCCAGGTTGGATAATTGCTTTATTGTTTT
>NC_022015.1:1253546-1256527 GCF_000317375.1 Microtus ochrogaster | reverse complement strand
CACAGAGATCCGCCTGCCTCTGCCTCCCGAGTGCTGGGATTAAAGGCATGCGCCACCATCGCCCGGCGGTTGATTCTTCTTTTGAGAACGGGTTATATTTTCCTCTTTCTTTATATCCCAAGCATTTTTTTTTTTTTTTGAGATAGGGTCTCACTGTATAGCCTACCTGGCCTAGAATTTGCTGTGTAGACCAGGCTGTTCTTGAACTTGCAGGGGTTTTCTTGTCTCTGCCTCTCAGAATGCTGAGATTGCAGAAATATGTGGACTTTTGAGTGTAATATATTGGCAGACTGTATTCTGTTACCTTCCTTCAAAGGGCATTGCTTTAGTGTTTGTTAACTTTCCCTGAATCTTCATTTCTTTTAGGTTGACTGTGGTGTATATTCCATGTATATACAATTCAGGGATTGGCCAGGAATGTGGGCAGAATTTATGCATAGGTTTTAGATCCCCCTCTCTAGTTCTCCTTAGAATTTCCTGTCTTGGCTTTCTAGCTGCTATCACAGCCTTCAGGTTTGCCCTCTGGGGAAGATTGTAAGACTGGTGTGGGTTTTGTTAGAAATATGGATGCCTCTTGTGGCACAATGGGACATGCTGTCTGGAAGCCATAGACAAAGAGAAATTTACCAGACTAATTCTCCTTTTTTGAAATGCTAGTTCTTTCCCTGTCAGCCCTGCCTGTTTTTCATTCTTCAGTGTTTTTAAATGGTTCCTGTTTTTTTTTTTTATTAAATTTTGTCAAGTTCATGGTTATTTACAGGAAAATTGATGTGGTGATATGAGCTACTCTGTCATGTTTTAAGCAAAACCTCTCTAGAGGGGTTGGGGCCTGGAGGCAGGGTGCTGACAAAGGAGGCAGACCAGAGTCTCAGGCCAGCTGTATTCAGAGCATCGGCCAGTTTATGCTCTGAGGGCCAAGAGGAGTCACCTGAGTAAAGTACAGTCACTGCACATGCAGCACATGGCAAAAATGTTTTTTCCATAGAGACGCATAAATAAATAACAGTAGGCAGTTGTGATCACACTCCTGTCTGCTAAGCTTGGGAGAAGGAAGCACAAAGGAATAATCCAATAACAGTTCTGTGTTTTTGAAGAAACTGAGGTCACAAGACTCTTGTTTGATTTCTTGGAGTTTTCTCGCAAGCACTCAGAAATCTCCAACACTGTCTCTTCCCTCTCTCTCGCTTCCTTCCCACCCTCTCCTTCTCTCCCCCCTCCTCTCTCCCCTTTCTCTCTCCTTTCCTTTCTTTTTTCTTTCTTTTTTTCTCTTTTTTTGGACAGGGTTCCGTGTACTCCTCTAGACTTTAGCTTATAGTGTAGCTGATGACCTTGATCCTCCCCACCCCTACTTCCCAAGTACTGGGTTACAAGCATATGCTACTATACTTGGCTTCAATGTAAGCATCTAATGAAAGAAAAGAAGAAGGGCTCAGAGGTTAACAGCGCTGGCTGCTCTTCCAGAGGACTGTGGTTCAGTTCCCAGCACCCATTTGGCAGCTCACAGCTGTCTGTAACTCCAGTCCCAGGGAATCTGACACATACATGCAGACAAAACACCAGTGCACATAAAAAATGAATAAATAAAAAGGAATCCTTAAAAATAATTTTTAAAAAAGGAAAGAAAATACTATTGCTCTAATTTGGGTCAGCACCAGCCTGGAAAGCGTTAGTTATGTAGTGGTGCATGTGTTTAGCATGCCCACTTAGGCTGTTTATGGTGGGCTATTTCCTTCCCAAATTCAGAGAAATATTTGTAGCTGTCATCATGGCTTTTTTGAGTTCTGGAACTTAGAGTCTGATAGAAATTGTGATTCCCTTCTCATGTCTTCATAAAACCACTGTAGAGCCGGGCGATGGTGGCGCACGCCTTTAATCTCAGCACTCGGGAGGCAGAGGCAGGCGGATCTCTGTGAGTTCGAGACCAGCCTGGTCTACAAGAGCTAATTCCAGGACAGGCTCCAAAGCCGCAGAGAAACCCTGTCTCGAAAAACCAAAAAATAAATAAATAAATAAATAAAACCACTGTAGAGAACTCAGGGGTTCTTTGACACTTTCAACATAAGCTTCCCTTCCCCAATTTAGGGTGATTTGATCAAGTTAATACCTACAGATCAATAGCAATATAAATATTATTTTGTTATTTGGCTTGGCCAAGCAGAAAAAGTGTACAACTCAGTAGATGTCCTAAGGTATGTAAGATTTTTTAAAAATTAAGGTTTCCTGAAATGTATCTCTGTAGAGGCAGCTTCACAGAGACAAAGGAGCACCACACCCAACATTTAAATTGTTGTTAGAAATGGAATTTAGTTCTTAAATCTGTCGCTATTACGGGCTTTTTGTTTGTTTGCGTTTTGGTTTTGTTGAAACCCTTTGAAACAGGGTCTCAGATGTGGCTCTGGCTGTCCTCCAAGTCAATGTGTAGACCAGTCTGGTATCAAAATCACAGAGATCTGCCTGCCTCTGCCTCTCAAGTGCTGGGATTAAAGGTGTGCGCCACTATACCTTAATTAAAAATTAAGGTTTTTAAATTTTTTTGTACTTTATGTGTTTGAATGTTTTGCTTGCTTGTGTTTATGTGTACCATCTGCATGCAGTACCAGCAAATGCTAGAAGAGGGAGCCCGATCCCCTGGTTAGCCTCCATGTAGGTGCTAGGTTTTAATCTGGGTCCGTGGAAGAACAGCCAGTACTCTTAACTGCTGAGGCATCATCTCTCCAGCCCCCTGTTTATGTTTGCTATATATGTTGGGCAAAGAACTATCTGCCATTTCTAGAACAGCAGGCATTTATGGTGTGATGTTACATTCCCAGTATTGTTTGAATTTCTAGAGATTATACAGTAGAGTGACTAAGGTGCCCATGCACACTGGCTTCAGACAGTGATCTCTGTAGGCTTTCAGTCACTACTTTCTTACTGCCGCTTTAAAAATGTAGCCCTCGGGTGCTGGAGAGATGGCTCAGCGGTTAAGAGCACTGCCTGCT
>NC_022015.1:1245272-1253190 GCF_000317375.1 Microtus ochrogaster | reverse complement strand
CTCTTATTTTACACTAAAAAAGAGAGTTTTATTTACATAAAATGTATAAAGAGGTTTGTTTATATAAATTATAAAACTGTATATGAAATATTAAAAAATTATGTGTTTAAGTGTTTTGTCTGCATGTATGTATGTGTACCTTGTGGGTACCTGGTGCCAGAGGAGGCCCCTAGAACTGGAACTGGAGTTATAGATGGTCATGAGCTGCTATGTAAATAAGAATCAAACCCATGCCCATGGTGAGATCAGTCAGTGCTTTTAGACTCTCAGCCCTCTCTCCAGCCCCTGATTCCACTCTTTACCACCTAGGCTGCTGTTTTTCCGTATTCTGTCATCTGAGTGCTCATCTTGTCTGAGGGAAGCTTCATAGCCATCTTAGGATAACTTTCTCCAGAAGTTTTTAGTTAGAACAGTGGTAGCCGCCCTGACCGCTGTGTATGTTCAGGTATTTTGTAGATTTCTCTCTGGATTTTTTAGGTAAGCTAGGAAGAAATGAGCTAACATAGCAAGTTTTGGAAGCTTAGAAAGAAGAAACAAACAAAAAAAAAAAAAAGAAAGAAGAAACAGTTAATCTCCTCTCAGAACTGAGGTGGTTTAAAAATACCCTCTGAGAATTTTGACTGTAGTCAGGATCATTATGTCAGCTACTTGCTGCTTGATTACTTAATGCCCTGAGTTCAGGCCTGCCATGGTGGATCTCAGCAGGTGCTGCTGAGAGCAGGGACTAGCTCTGCATAAGCTGCAGTCCTTTCTTGTAGCTGTCGCAGCTGTCTGCCATGGTGCCAGTCTTCCTGAGTGAAGATGAAATGTATTTGGAGAGATGAAGTGCACTAAAAACGAAAGTTTCAAGGGCTGGAGAGATGGCTCAGCGGTTAAGAGCATTGCCTGCTCTTCCAAAGGTCCTGAGTTCAATTCCCAGCAACCACAGGGTGGCTCAAAACCATCTGTAATGAGGTCTGGTGCCCTCTTCTGGCCTGCAGGCATACACACAGACAGAACATTGTATACATAATAAATAAATAAATATTTGAAAGTTTCAGAGGGATCTGTTGAGAAGAAGGAATTGGAAGATGAGAGAAATTGAAAGTGTGGTTGGTACTTGCTTTACTAACAGAAGGAAAGTTGTGTCTTGACAGAAGTTGAAAATTACGGACTAGGACAAAACTCAGAGTGGATGAAAAAGATTTTAATTAGAAAACAATATGTCTAAGTAGAGTTTTTAGTTTTCTAAATAGGTGCCTTAGGACTACCCCCCCCCCCAGGGTTTCTTATAGCTTGGACTGGCCTCAAACTCTGTCGGCAAGATGACCTTATACTTAAAGTTTTTAAATTATTTGTATGTATGTATGTATGTGTGCTTATTTGTATGTGTACCATATGCATGCATTGCCAGAAAAGGACATCAGATCCCCCAGAACTGGAGTTAGTGCTGCTTGTGAGCACACTGTTGAGTCCTGACCTTGAACTTTGATCTTGCCTTCTCCTCCAGTGTCCTGGGATAAAAGATGTGTACTATTTATTATAGCTGGTTTCATGTGGTGCTTTGTACATGCTAAGCAAACACTATCGACTGAGCTACATCTCCAGCTCTAAGAAAGAAACCTGTGAGATGCCTGTGGGGTGATTTTTGGTGAGGAGCTTTCTATCCTCAGGCCTGTGTCATCCAGTAATGATGAGCAGTGCATCTCCCTAATAATTTCCAGCCCCCATGGGTGTGGTAGGCACACCTGTAATCCCAGCACTTGGGAGGCAAAGGCAGGTGGGTGTCTGTGAGTTTGAGGCCAGCCTGGTCTAGATAGTGAGTTCGAGGCCAGCCAGGGCTGTCAGAGAGACAGTGTGTACACATGCAGACTAACTAGTATGCACACACAGGCTCCATGCCACTTTAGTCTCCCGAGCTCTGCGATTACAGGTGTATAACACTCAGCCAGTCTGTTTTAAAATAGAATATCATATAAAGTAAAGGTAAGTATTATTTTGTGGATTTTTTGTTTTAAGCAAATATTTATGTATATGTGTGTGTGTGTGTGTGTGTGTGTGTGTGTGTGAGTATATATACACACACATTTATACACATGTGTATGCGTTTATTGCTTTGTGACATAAAATGTGTCTTGTTCTGGAGTCATGGTCAAAAAGTTTGAATAATACTGCTTTATTGTAATACTCTGTTATTTCATTTATTATATAGCATTATGCCAGTACATTCAGGCTTCTAAAGCCAGGGATGGTGCCAGCCCTTTCATTTCAAGTACGACTGAAGGTAAAAACAAAACAAAATTGAGCACACCCAGAGCTTTCCGGTTCTCAGTCTTTCTAAAAGTGGCATTTAGACTCTGGCCTTTTAACCATCTTGTGCCTTTTTGAGCAGTAGATTTCTCAGATTTGTGTCTCTCTAGGTGGCAGGATTTTTGGCTCTTTCACTCCTCACTTTAATGTTATTACTTTAGCAGATGCTAGCGTTTTTACGAGGAGGCAGAAACTAAAAATTCTAGCAATTTCGGATGAATCTGAACTGATAAAATAACCCATTAATAGCATTCCTGAAGTCTTAATGTTTTTGTATTTTTATTATCACAGAAGTATATAACTTATTCTTAAAATGATATGCTTCTGCAATGTTTTTATTTGATTTTAGGCAAATTAAATGTGACTTTGGGGGAGTGGGCGATGGGCAATCCAGTTTGATTCCTTGTGCTTTCTCCCTCTTTTACAAGAAAATTAACCACTGGGCTTATAGCAGTGATTTCATTTATGAGGGTAGTGGTGTCCACTATTAACTACGCTATACTTTTTCAGCTCCTTATTGACATAGTAACTTTCGATGCCTTTCTTACTTAGGTGGCTGGCATACTAACCCCTTGCCTTCATTTCTGTTCCTTGCTGGACTGCCACACTTTGTGTTCCTAAACCTGTGATTTAAGGGACTTTGTGGAGATTATTTGCTTCATTCTTCTTACAGGAGAAAACTTTGAGCAGACGCCATTGAGACGAACATTCAAGTCTAAGGTCCTTGCCCGATACCCTGAGAATGTAGACTGGAACCCCTTTGACCAGGATGCAGTGGGAATGGTTAGTATTTATTAGCCATGTAATTATGCACAGTAGCTTATGGTAGGGTCATGAATCCTGGGTGTTGTAGCAGTGCTTCTTCATCGAGTACTTGTTTTATTTTATTTTTTGGGGGTGTTGTGGCTTAGTAGACTCATGGCCTTATTTATGTCTGACAAGCACATCATTGAAGTATACCCCAACACTAGTAGTTCTTGAAGAAAGGATTATAGAACACATTTCTCATGATTCTGTATTTGATCAATGTATTAAATTGGTAAAAAAAAAGTGTTTCTATTGTGTCAGACAGATATATAATAGTGAGTCAGTGTGTGTATTGAATTAGTGTGGGAGAGCTTTTGGTAGATGGTGTCCAACACAGTAGATTCTTGCTAACTGATATGTGTTCTGAAGAGGACAAGGAATGCTCTCACTACTTGTTTTCCTGTTGTCTTTTGCAGCTGTGCATGCCCAAAGGGCTGTCATTCAAGACCCAGGCTGATCCCAGGGAGCCACAGTTCCATGCCTTTATTATCACAAGGGAGGATGGCTCTCGGACATTTGGGTTTGCCCTCACCTTTTATGAAGAAGTGACCAGCAAGCAGATCTGCAGTGCAATGCAGACCCTCTACCACATGCACAACGCTGAGTATGATGTCCTTCATGCTCCACTTGCTGATGGTGGAGACCAAAGTGGTATGGAAGATGGTGAAGGCATTCCTGGAACCAAGCTGCAGCGCTTCAACTCCTATGACATTAGCCGGGACACGCTCTATGTCTCTAAATGCATCTGCCTCATCACTCCTATGTCCTTCATGAAGGCATGTCGGAGTGTGCTGCAGCAGCTCCACCAGGCGGTCACATCACCTCAGCCCCCTCCTCTGCCCCTTGAGAGCTACATATACAATGTACTCTATGAGGTGCCACTTCCACCTCCTGGCCGCTCGCTAAAGTTTTCTGGGGTCTATGGGCCAATAATCTGCCAGAGACCAAGTACCAATGAACTTCCTCTGTTTGACTTCCCTGTCAAAGAGGTTTTTGAACTGCTTGGGGTGGAGAATGTGTTTCAGCTTTTCACTTGTGCCCTTCTGGAGTTTCAGATCCTGCTTTACTCACAGCGTAAGTTAGTGCTCCACCCACGCGGGGTCCCCACTTTCTCTTCACATATAGTGGGCCTGACCCTGAAGGTCAGGGTCAGATGCAGGCTTTACAGGTGGGAGGGGAATGGTTGGGCTCCCTAGAAGCTATCTCCCGATTGGCTATCATCATGGTCTTTTGGTAGGAATAGATCTAATTTGGGAGGGGAACACTGTCTTCACACAGCCTGCTGATTGGTGCTAAAAAGGGTTAGGAGGTAATGGTAGTGTTCTGTCATTCTGTCTCCTCCTCAGGCTGACAGTAAGATCAAGGATTTCCTAAAGGATGATTCTTTTATTTATTTTTTTAAAAATATATTTCTGAGCACTTTTCTTTTTAAAACATTTATTTATTTATTTATTATGTATATAATGTTCTGTCTGTGTGTATGCCTGCAGGCCAGAAGAGGGCACCAGACCCCATTGCAGATGGTTGTGAGCCACCATGTGGTTGCTGGGAATTGAACTCAGGAACTTTGGAAGAGCAGGCAATGCTTTTAACCTCTGAGCCAACTCTCCAGCCCCAGGATGATTCTTTTATATTGAGAAGATGAATTGTTGCTTCTTTCTGTTGTTTGTTATCTGAATTGTTTCTCTAAATGAGAGTTAAATGTGAACAGCAGATTTAGAAAGAATACTAAGGTAGATGAGAAAGAACAGTTGCTTACTGTATGAGTCAGACTGGTATCATAAATTTCAGTACATACTTATTGAGAGTGCACAGTGTTCCAGGCATTGTTTCAAGGGTGCTAGATAAAAGTGATAGAAAAAAATAGAAAAATATTCTTTCTGTAGTAGAATTTGTAATTTAATGAGACAAGAAGAGTTAATAAACAATGCAGAATGAAAGGGAGTTCAAGACTTTGGAAAAAGATAAGCTAGAAGGATGATATTTGGGGAAGCAAAGTTCTGGTTGCTTTAAAATTTTTATTTATTTTAAGTTTGTGTAGATGTGTGTGTTTGCGTGTGGGTATGTGCATGTGAGGGCACGTGCTTGCAGCGGCTAGAGACATCAGATTCCCCTAGAGCTGGAGTTATAGACAACTGTGAGGCGCCTGATATGTCTGGGTGAAATTGGGCCTCTGGAAGAGCAGCAAGTATTTTTAACCACTAAGCCGTCATTCCAGCCCAAGTTCCAGTCGCCCCTCTCTCCCCACATGGTTTCTCTGTGTAACAGCTCTGTCTTGGAACTCGCTCTGTAGACCAGGCTGGCCTTGAATGCACAGAAATCCACCTGCCTCTGCATCCCTGAGTGCTGGGATTAAAGGCGTGCGCCACCACCACTGCCTGGCAATAGAATGATTTTTTACAACACATTTTATTTTCATTTTGGATTACAAATAGAGTCTTTTTTCACCCACAAAGATTTATTTTGTTTTTATTTATTTGTATGTTTGTTTTTTTTTGTTTTTTTTTTTTGGTTTTTTCGAGACAGGGTTTCTCTGTGGTTTCTGGAGCCTGTCCTGGAACTCCCTTTGTAGACCAGGCTGGTCTCGAACTCACAGAGATCCGCCTGCCTCTGCCTCCCGAGTGCTGGGATGACAGGCGTGCACCATCACCGCCCGGCTATTTGTATGTTTGTGTGGGTGTGTGCATATATATATATAGATGCCCATGGAGGCCAGAGACTTCAAGTTTTATGGAGCTGTGGTAACAGGCAGTGTGAGTCTGATGTGGGTGCTGGAAATCACACTTGGGTTCCCTGGACAAGCAGTATACTGTCTTACACTGAGCCGTCCCCAGCTTCCTGGACTAGCAGTATACTCTCTTACACTGAGCTGTTTGTTTGATCAAGATCTCACTCTGTTTCTCTGTCTGTTCTAGAACTAGTATGTAGTCAGACTGACCCAAAACTTATGTGCAACTTAGTCTTCCTGTCTCTGCTTCCCTAGTGCTGGGATTACAGGCACGATCCGTCACAGGTTGTAGACTATTTTGATTTGAAGAGCACATACCCATCTAAAATAAACAGCCACTAGTTTCAGTTAATTTCTTGAGGTGCTGCTGGCCTGATGTTAGAAAATCTTCCAGTTTTTCATATGAACCCAGGCTTTCTTAGGTGAAATCTCTAAATTTTAAATAATGGCAACAATGCTGTTAAGAAACAGTATAGGCCAAACAAAAGCATCTGTTGATGAATGGCTCCTGAGGCTCCCTTCTGTAGTTTCTGATGAAAAGTACAGTCCTCCTGTGTGGTGGTGGCACACACCTTTAGCTCCAGCACTTGGGAGGCAGAAGCAGGTGAATCTTTGAGTTCGAGGCCAGCATGGTCTACAGAGCAGGTTCCAAGACAGCCAGAACTACACAGAGAAACCCTGTCTTGAAAAATCAAAAAACATGGGCTGGAGAGATGGCTCAGAGATTAAGAGCATTGCCTGCTCTTCCAAAGGTCCTGAGTTCAATTCCCAGCAACCACATGGTGGCTCACATGTGGCGCCCTCTTCTGGCCTTCAGGACATACAGACAGAATATTGTATACATAAGAAATAAATAAATAAATATAAAAAAAAAAGAAAAAGAAAAATCAAAAAACAGCTTTCTGGTCTGTGGCAGACTGCTCATGTGGTCCACTGGTGGCCCCACAAAATTGTCACCGTCACAGCCTTCCTGCTTTGTGCATATGTACTGTGTGGTGTGCCCTTGGGTTGTATTTCTTAGAACAAGTTACAAAGATGTGTTCATTTTTCTTAGTGTCTCTAGTTCCAGTGGGCTTTGAGTTATCTCCTTTATTGAAGTAACTGCCTTTACAGTTGCCTGGAGCGCAAGTGTTAATAGTTGAGGCGTATGGGATGCTATGGCAAAGGAGGTGCTGATCTTGTTGTTGGTACTAGTGTACAGAAGAGGGTTTGTGTTCATGTCTCCTGGAGAAGCATATGTATGCTTCACACTCTGGCTAGGGCAGGGGACGGGAAGCTTGTTGTTTTGTTTTCAACACAGTGGTTCACCTTAATCTGCTGCTATTCCAGCCAGAAACTACAACTCTGCAGTTACTCGGTTGCTTCTCCAGTAGCAGCCAGGCCAATCATACTGCAGTGTGGTGGGAATTCTGTTCCCACAGGGACAGCTCTGTCACTGGCCTGACTCTGTTGCTGCCGGCTCGGAGTAATTGACTAGCGACTAGCTAACCTTCTGTCTTCGTTAGTCTCCTGAAAGCACGTTCTCCCCTCCGCCACTCAGAATCCCTCTAGCTCTTCAGATGTTCTCTGATGCTCGGGTTACTTTCTCTCAACTAGTTGCTAACTCAGCCTCCTGACCCATGGCTCATTTTATTTAACACAAATACTAACTTGGGGTTCACAGCGTGATTGAATATTTTCAACCAAAGCTCTTTGATTATCTTGTGGTTAAAAAAAAGGAAAGGCCCGCTGGGCGGTGGTGGTGCACACCATTAATCCCAGCACTCAGGAGGCAGAGGCAAGCAGATCACTGTGAGTTTGAGGACAGCCTGCTCTACAGAGCTAGTTCCAGGACAGACTCCATAGCTACAGAGAAACCCTGTCTCGGGAAAAAAAGAAAAGAGGAAAGGCCCCTGCTTGCTCCCTTCTCTCCTCTTCCCTTTCTCCCTCCTTTGCTCCATTCCATATACCCAATCTTGAAATGGTGTGTAGAATGTTTATTCAGAATATATGTTTCAATGCCAGTATTGGCAATAGTAGAACTGAATTTAAATAATCATCTAAAGGTTTTTCTCCTATGTTTTAATATCTTTTGATTCATCTTTTGGATTTTTT
>NC_022015.1:1241383-1244696 GCF_000317375.1 Microtus ochrogaster | reverse complement strand
CGTGGTATTTGTCTTAGATTCCAGCACTCAGAAGTCCGCCTGCCTCTGCCTCCCAAGTGCTGGGATTAAAGGCGTGCGCCACCATCGCCCGGCTATTTGTAGATGTTTTGAAAGCAAGTAATAAATATTAAAATATTGAAAATAGAAGAATGACCATCATCTGGAGAATTATTAGACTTTTTATTAGTAATACTTACTGGTAGTGGAGGACTGGACTTCGTGGTATTTGTCTTAGATTCCAGCACTCAGAAGACAAAAGCAAGTGGGTCTTTGTGAGTTTGAGGACAACCTGGTCTACATAGCAAGTTTCAGTTCAGCCAGAGTTACATTATAAGACCATTAAAAAAAATGTACCAAAGTAAGGGGTGAACAGTCTGGAGTTAGCTCACTCTTTGGATACTGATGGCCAGCCTGGACTCTCTGTATTTTGTGTAACTTTAAGATTCTCATAACTCCCTCTTCATATTGATAAAATTCTAGAGTGGATTACAGAATAGAGGAGAGTACTATGCTTATTATTTATTAGAAAAGATACAGTTGAGACCGGTGTACTAGAACTGCACTTGGGTGTGCCTAACTCCAGTGTCTGTGTGTGTGTACTAGCCCAGAAGGTCTTTGGATCTACTTTTTGATTTTAATTTTTTTTTTTAATTGCTACACAAGCCTTGTGCGTTGGTGATTAACTAAGTTTCTAGCATCTCTCCCCTCTGCCCTCCCTGGGAACCCGGCCTCTCCTCATGTTTTTCTGGTGATGAGCGCTCACCATGAACGCTGTCCAGGCCCACCCTCAGTCACCTGTCATCTCAGTCCAAAAACATCCAAGGTCCTTAGGACCTGTGTGCCAGGAACTGGGGGTGAGACAAATGTATCAAACTGAAGATAAGTGGGACCTATAATTAATTTGCTATTAGTCAGTTTCACAGGCTAGCTGAAAGCTCATGGCAGTCTTTTCTTCAGCCTCAGTGCCAGCATGAGTCCACCATGCCTAGCTAAACTCGCAAAGTTGTATTAGTGTGCAGAAGTGTCTGAGTGGTAAATGATCTTGTTTTGCTCTTTGGAGAACAGAATATCCTGACCACTGTTCTTTTTGTTTTAGCCTTCCCCACCCCAACTTCAGAGAGTATACTTAACATATTCTGGAGTAGTAGCTAGAGAAAGATGCATTTATTGTTTCTATTATTAAATTTTATTACTAGCTGAACCTGTGTGTGTGAGGGGGTTGTTTTAACTGTGGTCTTCCAAGGTAAGAGTCACATGGCCCCTGGGTCAGATGGATTTTATTGGAAGTTTGAGCTTTCTCTATAAGAAGCAAGTGTTCATTTGACTGCTTTGCTGAGTGTGCTTCTTTTTTCCTGACCTAGATTACCAGAGACTGATGACCGTGGCGGAGACGATTACAGCTCTCATGTTTCCTTTCCAGTGGCAGCATGTCTACGTCCCCATCCTCCCAGCTTCTCTCCTGCATTTCTTAGATGCTCCTGTTCCGTACCTGATGGGCTTGCATTCCAATGGCCTCGATGACCGGTCAAAGCTGGAGCTGCCTCAGGAGGTGAGAAGAGATGTTGAATTTTAGGTTACTGGAGGGACACGAATTCTGGGGGTGAAGACAGGGAACATGAATAACTTTTCAGGAAAAAGGACAGTGAACCTTTTGTATCATATTTAGAGGTTCTTCATATCTGACATGTTCATTGTGTTTGTATATCTTATTAATTTTATTAATTGCCTTATTTAATAACATTTTTTCAAACATTGTGTTCCCAGTTTTATTGCCGTCTTTGGCTTCTTGTGTACACGGGACAAGTTCTGTTCCATTTAGGGCTCTTTATCGTCATTCTCTGTTGGCTTCCAGTATGTGAGTGTGTGAAGTTCTGGGAAGCCAGCAGTTTTCTTACTGGGACTGTTTGAGGAATTGCAGTTTGTGTGAGAGACTCCAGCATTCTGTGTTCTGGCTTCTCCATTGCTAGAACAGCCTTTGCTCCTGTGTCCAGCCTCTCCCTGTGGTCTGCTTAGACAGTGGATTGAAGAATACCAAAGTGTCCTTCCTAAGCAGTCTGTGCTCTCAAAGCCTCATTTACCCAGGCTTGCCCTCTGAAGGGCATTTATTTTTGAGGGCAGTTACCTATTTGGGTGTTTTCAACCCCAATTTATAGCAGATAACTTATGTGGAGGTGAAGAGCTGTGAGCCGCTCTTTTGAGAAGAATAGCCCATTACACACGATGAGGTCAGAGTGATGGTGTCCTTGATACACAGTTGTTCTTGTTTTCCCATAACGTGTGTCCATATTTTGTTTTGTTTTGTTTTTACAAAAACTAAGAAGAATTAACTCACGTTTTATTACCCAGAGATAATGTAATTTAGGTTTTTAGTTGGTGTCTTTATACTATAAGACATCTTTAAACTCTGCTGTTAGAAGGAAGCATTGAGGCAGATGAGGGACATTGATGTGGGTCTGTGCGAGGTGGCATCAGGACATTGAGGTGGGGTAAGCTTGGTTTATAAAAGGGACTTTCTATAGAAGGACAGAGAGTGTTCATTTCTTAGACCCTCAAATTAGAATTCATCAGTTGCAGCCGTATCTTTGGCTGTCAGAAGTCTTTAAAAAGCCCTTTGTTCTTTTTTGTACCAACACATGATCTCAGCTGGCCTTGAGCAAATGAGAGCCCAAGCTGCTCTTGTGAGGCGTCTTTTGTTCTGGCTTCTCTTTGGGGTTTCATTGTCTGAAGCCACAGCCATGCCAGAAAAGTAAGCTTGAGAGCATTGGAGCGAAGAAGGGGCTGTTACTCTTTGCTTGTCCCCTTTTCTTTCCTCCCCTTCTGTCTTTCCCCCCAGGATCCTGTGTGCTGAGGTCCCCTTCAGTGATGAACTCAAAGATGCACTGAGGGGCAGCTGACTGGGATTGGGCCTGGGAACTCAGGTTAGCAAAGAGCTTTGTGACCCTCCAAAGGAAGAGTTTGGAGAGTGTTTGGGATGTGGAGGACTTGTGAGTTTACTTCCCTAGACAGTAGCTAAGTCTTCCCATGACCCCTTTAAACAAGGCAGGGGTAAGTGGAGGAGAATGGGTCGTAAAGCTTTCTGTCTGTCCGTCCGTCCGTCCGTCCGTCCGTCCTTCCTTCCTTCCTTCCTTCCTTCCTTCCTTCCTTCCTTCCTTCCTTCTTTCTTTCTTTCTTTCTTTCTTTCTTTCTTTCTTTCTTTTGCCTTCAGTCAGTCTGTCTTTCTCACTTTCTTTTTTTTTTAGACTTGATCGTTATTAAGTTTATTTTACAAATAAAGGATTCACATGGTCTTATTTTTTGTTTTTTGTTTTTTTTT
>NC_022015.1:1239312-1240763 GCF_000317375.1 Microtus ochrogaster | reverse complement strand
CCTCTGCCTCCAGAGTGCTGGGATTAAAGGTGTGCGCCACCACCGACCGGCTGAGCCTTCAGTGTTTCTGACAGACCTTTCATCTTCACAAAGCTGTCACACAGGTGGCAGCCCTTTTCTCAGCTCAAGGCAGGGATGCTAGAGTAGTTGGTCATAGGTTTATGAATTGTTTCGGTTGGCAGCCCCTCTGTGTGCTGAGAGGAGACAGCATAAGACTGTTTTATGAGCCTAGAAATGAAATGGCCTTTTTCATTTTGTCTTCTCATCCTGAAGAGTCCAGAGCAGAGAAAAAAAGCAGCAGACTGGACATGGCCAGGGCTGGGGAAGCGGGGTTGGGAGAATAGCGCTTTATGAGGAGGATGAGGAGCAGTGGGAGCAGCCTGTCAGCTGGAGCAGGCCTGAGAGTCTAGGGTGGGGATGAGGAGGTCCAGGGGGCTAGTGTGGAGACTTTGAAATGTGTAATGGGTGCATGTGAATGGGAACTGAAGGAGCCTGGAGGCTAGCATGAACTTTGATATGCTAGTAGCCACAGGTATGTGTCAGTGGAGAGCTATATGTCCCTTCTCTCAGAGGTAAGGGAAATGACTCCTTTTGATTGATGAGAGCCTGTTTCAAAAGTTCCTGAGGAATGTTGACTTTTTTTTAACCACCAGATATCCTTCTATAGTAGCTTGAATTGGGCCAAGACTCTCATTTCTGGATTTATATACTGCCTGAGACCTAACACAGGCAAAGCACCTATACAAATAAGTAAATAAATAAAAAAATACTTAGGGACCCTCTCTATTTGACTCACAGCATTGGGAGAGAAGCCACCAACCTTATTGGGTAAATCTAGTTATTTTTGTTGCCTGTGAAGATACTGCTTTCCCCCTCTTTCTTTTAAAGGAGTAAGAGGTGAAAATGGGTGCCTCTCATTCTGTCAGCTGTGTGCAAGGGCTCTTGACTAGTTAAATTGGTTTTCTTTTTATTTTCTTTTTTGATGACTTAGCCTAATAGCATTTATTTATTTTTTCTTCTGTTTTTAGTTTTTCAAGACAGGGTTTCTCTGTGTAGCCCTGGATGTCATAGAATTCACTCTGTAGACCAGGCTGGCTGTAAACTCAGAGATCCGCCTGGCTCTGCCTCCCTCCCCCCCGCCCCCCGTGCTATGTTTAAAGGTGTGTGTCACTACCACCCAGCTGTGTAATAGCATTTGTAATGTTAAAATCTTAAAAGGACAAGTAAAAAGTAGTCTATTTTTAGATTATAAACAATTATTGGCCTTTTAAGCAGGCAGGTGCCAACATTGTTATCTAGGAGAGAAACTGAGAGGTGTAGTTTAAAGTGACCCTTCTGTCTTTGAGGGTTTGAGATGGGGAAGCTTGTTTCCTTTCTTCTTCTTCTTCTTCTTCTTCTTCTTCTTCTTCTTCTTCTTCTTCTTCTTCTTCTTCTTCTTCTTCTTCTTCTTC
>NC_022015.1:1220828-1239112 GCF_000317375.1 Microtus ochrogaster | reverse complement strand
TGAACTCAGGACCTCTGGAAGAGCAGGCAGTGCTCCTAACCGCTGAGCCACCTCTCCAGCCTGGGTAGCTTCCTTTTTATAGATACAAGTTGATAGGGCAACTTATGAACTCAGCATAAATGATACAGGGAGTGTTCAAAAACGTAGTTGTAATAGATTTAAGTTTATGAGCTGGCTGTGTTAGTCAGCTGATCATGTTATCCCCTGGCTGCTTCTTCCAGAACATAAAGGTTATTGAGCTAAGGATAAATTTGTAGATCACTGGGTCAGCATTTGGGCATACAGTATCAGTGCCTTGCTAAAGAAGGACCCTTCCCTTTTGCCATAAGGTAACCTATTTCAGGTAGATTAAAAAGTTAAATGGGGGGAGTATTGAAGTGGCTTAGTCTGACAACCCGAGTTAAATCCCCAGAACCCACATGATAGAAGGAAAGAGCCTAGACCCTTCCCTTTTGCCATAAGGTAACCTATTTCAGGTAGATTAAAAAGTTAAATGGGGGGAGTATTGAAGTGGCTCAGTCTGACAACCCGAGTTAAATCCCCAGAACCCACATGTTAGAAGGAAAGAGCCTACTCCCGAATATTGTTTTCTAACTTTGCTTGTGCATACACACTCACTCACACACATGTGAATGTACTATAAAAAACTTTGACATTATAATTCTCAAAACAACTTTGTAACATGTATTTCTTTTGTATAAATGAGACACACATACCCTGAGCCCCTTAATAATCTGTTAGAGTGAAGGCAATGTTACTTGTCTTGTGAGGACAGGTTAATAAGCACATGAACAGCTCTTTTAATTAATAGTGTAAGAAAATGAGCAGGAACAAGAGCTTTTAAAGTACTAAGCTGAAGAAGAATTGTATAAGACCTCTGAGGATCAATAGGGGTGATAGTTAGTGAGCAGTGTAAGTATATGACTGAGTTCAAATCCCAGCTCTATCAAGTAGTGATTTTAGGTATGTTACTTAGTCTTAAAGTTGTAAAAAAAACCTGTGTCAAGTTTTTTAAAATTAATTAATTTTGTGAGTATGGGTGTTTTGCCTTGCTCCATCTTCTTTGTGCCAGGTCTAATGTATATCATTTAGATGTATCCATTGTCCTTTCTAAAACTTCTCTCATGCCCCTTCCTACTTTGATTTCCAGGCTAACCTCTGCTTTGTGGATGTTGACAACCACTTCATTGAGTTGCCAGAGGACTTGCCTCAATTTCCCAACAAACTGGAGTTTGTCCAGGAGGTCTCTGAGATCCTCATGGCTTTTGGGATTCCCCCTGAAGGAAATCTCCATTGCAGCGAAAGCGCCTCAAAGCTGAAGAGGATCCGAGTCTCTGAGCTTGTGTCTGACAAGAGGAATGGAAATATTGCAGGCTCCCCTTTGCATTCCTATGAGCTCCTCAAGGAGAATGAAACTATTGCCCGGTTGCAAGCTTTGGTCAAGAGGACAGGAGTGAGTTTAGAAAAAGTAAGAAGCTGGAAATAAGTTTTTGACAGATTAGATCTTTGTTAGAGTGCTGTCCTTGGGAAGATGGATTTAAGATGAGAAGGTACCCAGGTCAGGACAGTGCATACTTGTGAGCCTTTAAGGAAATGTTCCATATAGGAAATTGAGCTAGTGCTAGCAGCTAGTCCAGCACATGTTACTTGGTTGAACCTGGGTGGCTTCTTGTACAGCTCAGGGAGAGCCTGTTGCCATTCTCTGTGACACTCCGCAGAGTGGTCGGGAAGGATGGTGATGGTAAGCCCCAAGTTTAGACCTTTCATATCCATTGCCCTGTGATGTCACAGCAGCCTGATAGAGATACATCTTGATGCCGAGGCTTAGAGACCTTTAGTGTTTCTGCCCTGGAGTTCAGCTGCAGCTTAGAACAGATTCTGTAATGCTGACTCCTCTAGGGATGCACTTGGCTTTCCAGTTTCTGGTTTTGATGAAATTAAGCTTTCTGTGCTTGTTTGCCTATCTTTCTACCTTTCCCATTTCCATTGCTAAACAACTTTGGTTAGTTACATATAAGTGTTAGGACAGTGTAATGATTTTGTTGGACTTCTCATTTTTTAGTAGTGAGCAATTTCTTTTCTCTATTTTATTTTGTAAAGTACAGCAGATTAAAAAAAGCTATACCAGTTGATCAGAGAAATACTTAGGAAGATAAAATATATATCTCCTTTTAAAAAAAGGATGGTCTTTGAAAGGTAAGGAAAGTGACAACCCAATCCCACCACTATACCCCCTCCCCCCAAAAAAGAAAGGTGCTACCAGGAGGAGATCAGAGTCAGAGTTTGATCCACTGCCCTGACTTCAGCTCCCTCTCGTGCCCTTTGCCCAGGAGTGATTCTGCCCTTTCCTTCCTTGGCTGGATTGCAAGCAGCTCACAGTGACTGCACCTCATCTTAGTGAGTTGCTGGATACCTTTAGACTGAACTCTGTCTTTTCTCCACAGAATCTCCTCCCCTCCCCTATCTTTACTCTCTACCTGCTTGCTAGGCAAGATTCTACCACTAAGGTAAATCTCTAACTTCTAGATTCCTTCCTTTTATATTTCTTCTCATTTTTCTTTCTTTTATTTAAACCTTCTTACCATTTGCTGCTGAGTCCAAAATGAAAACAATCAGATGAGTTGCATTTCTTTGGCATGAAAGTATAATCATTCATATTTTCATATTTCATATTTTCATCCTCTCTCTCTTTCTCTCTCTCTTTCTAGCTGGAAGTTCGTGAAGACCCCAGTAGCAATAAAGATTTCAAAGTTCAGTGTGATGAAGAAGAACTCAGGATTTACCAGCTAAACATTCAGATCCGGGAAGTTTTTGCTAATCGCTTTACTCAGATGTTTGCTGATTATGAAGTGTTTGTCATCCAGCCTAGCCAGGATAAGGAGTCCTGGTTCACCAACAGGGAGCAGATGCAGAACTTTGATAAAGTGAGTGAAACCCTGGGGTCCGCGATTCAGAGCTAATTACAGCAGGAAGAAGAGAAGTCAAGTGGAGAAGCAGGCGTGCAGATCACTACAGTAATTTACTTCTAGACAGCGCCCTCCTTTGTTTCTGTTCTGCTTTGCAGTGCTGGGAAGGACTCTTTCTCTAGGCAAAGGTTTTTATGAGAGTTAACAAAGGGAAGAAGGGTTGTAGCTGTAGTTTTCATAACGACCTAGGAGGCTTCATAGAATTGTCCCACTTCAGCCCTTGGGTGTATTGCTGTTTTTGGTCAAGACTGTCATGTTCTTGTCCCTGCTGATTGCTTCCTTTTGGTTGCACTAGGCATCCTTCCTGTCAGATCAGCCTGAGCCCTACCTGCCCTTCCTCTCAAGATTCCTTGAGACCCAGATGTTTGCATCTTTTATTGACAACAAGATCATGTGTCATGATGATGACGATAAAGACCCCGTTCTCCGGGTCTTTGACTCGAGGGTTGACAAGATCAGACTGTTGAATGTTCGGACACCTACTCTCCGGACATCCATGTACCAGAAGTGTACCACTGTGGATGAAGCAGGTGAGACCTCTTTCCTCTAGGGCTCCTAAATGAGTCTGCTGCTTTCTCTGTTTTTGCCTTTGAGTATGTTAGCACATGACTTGTGATGTTCTTCCTTATCATTTTATTTTATTTTTGTTCTTTTGAGACAAGACTTCTGTAGTCCTGGCTGTCCTAGAATTCACTATATAGACAAAGCTGGCCTCAACTCACAGAGCTCCGCCTGTCTATGCCTCTCAGCACAGAGACTAATGGGTGTGGTGTGCACCACCACTCTGCTTTCTTCCTTTTGTTTTGTTTTCTTTTGGCCTGGAAATCCTTTTTGTTTGTTTGTTTGTTTTTGGGACTGAGCCTTGACTGGCCTAGAACTGCTCCGTAAACCTGGCTGGCCTTGAATTCCTAGAGATCCACCTGCCTCTCAAAATCATTTTTGTTTCTGGGGTTTTTGTTGTTGTTTTGTTTTGTTTTGAGATGGTTTCTCTGAGTACCTTGGACTGCCCTGGAACTCACTCAGTTAACCAGGATGGCCTTGAACTCAGAGGTCTTCCTGCCTCTGCCTCCCTGTTGGGATTAAAGGCCTGTGCCACCACAGCTCGGCTTCAAAATCATTTTTAAAGTCAGGATTTCTGTCCTGTGGTGGCACATGACTTTAATTTCAGCATTCAAGAGGCAGAGGCTGGGGGATCTCTGTGAGTTCGAGGTCAGCCTGGTCTACAGAGTGAGTTCCAGGTCAGCCAGAGATACACAGAGAAACCCTGTCTCAACAAACCAAAAGCCAAAAACAAAAGCAAAACAAAAAACCAAATCAGGATGCTCAGTCCTTTTCATCTTGTATCATACTTGAAAATGGCCGTATTTAAACAGCCAAGGGCTGTGAAAGCTTTGCTCATTTGAGGCTCTGCTTGTCTGCTAGTCAGTTCTCAGCCCATCTGTAGTCTGCGTGCTGCATCTGCAGTGTCTGAGTCACTCTTGTCTGATATGTAGTCTCACAAGTCTATTAGAATACAGTGTTTAAGCTGTGGGATGAAGAGCTAACTAGCCCTCATTTTTAAGGTTTTTTTTTTTTTTTTTTTTTAGAAAAAGAGATGTCATAGTGTCACTTGAGGCAGTTTGCAGAGCCTAGAGATCCCTACAGATGTTCTAGAACAAACTCTTTGCCACTGTCCATATTGCCAGCCTTTGGGACCGAACCAGACTCTAAGGTTCCCCTCTGTGTGTCCCAACAGAAAATTCTCAGGGCAGTTAGCTGAGGCATTAGTAAGAATTACCCCATTTATTTCTAAATTTTAGGGACTCCTGTCCCTCATTGCCTGATGGCAAGTGTTTTGAAATCGTATTTTATGTCTGTTTTCCTGCTTGTATATATTTCAGGAAAGAAGGTAAAAATCAATTTTTTTCAGTCTTATCTTGGCTAGAATTGAAGAGTAGTTACTTTTAAAAAAAAGTTTGCCTTAATATTTTTTTTTTAATCTCATTCAGAAAAAGCAATTGAACTACGTCTGGCAAAAATAGACCACACTGCAGTTCACCCACATCTTCTTGATATGAAAATTGGACAAGGAAAATATGAGCCTGGCTTTTTCCCTAAGTTGCAGTCTGATGTCCTTTGCACTGGGCCAGCCAGCAACAAGTGAGTAAACCCTAGAGATGCTCCAACCTCACTACCAAGTGGAGTAACCGGTGGCATCCAGAGTCTAAGCTAGAGTGGTTACTTGGACAAGACCCAAACTATGCAGGTGCCAAGAGTGTCTGTCAGTGTTTGTCTCCACTGTACAAATTTAAGATAACTGTATTCCCAGGACTCGGAGGCAGCCAGGCTGCAAGTGGGTTAAAACAGCCTCATACCTGAACCCTATATAAATTGGAGATAAAGTGGATAACGTGGCTGGATGGTTCTTTACTTTTGGAGATGAGTATCTGTAGCCCAGACAGCTTTGTATCTGCATGTGAAGTTTGGTAGATATTTCAAGACAAATTCTCTCTTAGTCTTTGGAGCACGCTTCCTCTTTGTAGCTGCTCGTCCCTAAGGACTTCATATTGTCTTCACCAACTGCTCAGACATTCTCTTTCTCTTTTGTCAGGAGCTTTACTTTTTAGTGGCTCTTTTTTTTTCTGTTTTGAGACAGAGTCTCTCACTGTGTAGACCAGGTTGGCTTAGAACTCATAGAGTAGTAGATATTCTTAATGGCCTCTTTGATATTGTCAGGTGGACAAAAAGGAACGCCCCTGCCCAGTGGAGGCGGAAAGACCGGCAAAAGCAGCACACAGAACACCTGCGCTTGGACAATGACCAGAGAGAGGTATGGCTCCTTGTGAATGGCAAGGACTCCTCCTGCTCTCGCGCCCCACTCGCCTTTTGTGTGCTCTACCAGCAGTGGCCTTTCTCCACAGAGAAGAGCTTTTAAGTGTGGACCTTGTATGTTTTCTCTGCTAACTCCCTGCTGAGTGTAATACAAACCTCAGAAGATGGCAGGCTGAAACTTCAGAGAAATGCCTTTAAAATTAGGACTTCTTGTATGTTAGGAAATGAGCTAATTTTATTAAAATATAATGGAGGAAAGTGAACTGGGGTGAGTTCTTTGACTCTGAATCTGAAGGTGGAGGACTTTTCCCTGTGTCTTAGTTCTCTTGCTGACTTGACACAGTCCAGAATGGGGGGGAGGGTCAGTGTCTAGATTAGGTTGGCCTGTAAGCATGTCTGTGGGGGATTATCTTGATTACCTTAATTGATGTGGGAAGATCCTTTTGCTGTGGGTGACACAATTCCCTGGGTAGGGGATCCTGAATCATATAAGAGTAGAGAAAGCAAACCTAGGACCAGCCTGCATGCATCCTTGCTCTCTGCTGATTGTGGATATGATGAGATCAGCTCCCTCAGGTCCTGGTGCTGGGACCTCCTGTATGATAAACTGTGATGTACATCTGTGAGCCCGAATCAACACTTTGTACCTGAGTTGCTCTTGTCAGCATATTTTATTGCGGCAATAGAGAAGAATGGAGATTGTGGACCTGTCTTTATTTTTGCCCCTTATGTGGATAAGGAGATGTAATGGCATTTCAATTGTATTTTAATAATTAAAGACTACCTGAAGATCTGAGAGTAAAACAGTCACACTGGTCAGCCTTACAGACCAGGTAATGGTAACACACACCTGTAGTCCCAGTAGCCACAATGATATGCACCTCTAATTCCAGTAGCCACACTAGCTGCCGTAGAAACCGGGCAGTACTTGCCTTTAATCCCCACACTAGAGAGGATTATAAAACAGGAGGAAACAGCTCTCAACACACAGTCTCATTCTGAGATTCCTGGAGGCAGGATTGCCACTTTCAGACTAAGGTTGAGTAAGAGCCAGTGGCTGGTTGCTTTGCTTTTCAGATCTTTAGGTTGAACCCCAGTTTCTTTCTCTGAGCTTTTATTAATCATGCTTCAAGGAGAGGGAGGGATAGTGTCTTACTTAGTTATTATTCTGCTTTGAAGAGATGTCACGACTAAGGCAGCTCTTATAAAAGAAAGCTTTTAATTGTGGACTTGTGTACAGTTTCAGAGGGTTGTTCCATCGTGGCGAGGGCTGTGGTTGTAGGTAGGCAGGTATGGTGCTGGAGCAATAGCTGAGAGTTTACATCCTGATCTTCAGAGAAAGAAAAGGGGGTGGGGAGAGAGCCCAGATTGGGCTTTTGAAACCTCAAGCCCACCGCCAGTCACATTCTTCCACCAATAGGGCCCTACTGCCTAACCCATGGTTCTTAAGCTGTGGGTCATGCCCTCTTTGGGTTGGGGGTTGTACATCAGATATTTACATTATGATTCCTAACAGCAAAATTACAATTATGAAGTAGCAACAAAAATAATCCTATGGTTGGGGGTCACTACAACATGAGGAGCTATATTAAAGGGCCATAGCATTAGGAAGGTTGAGAAACCCTGTCCTGACACCTCTCAAACAGTTTCACTGATTAGGAACCAAGCATTCAAACATAGGAGCCTATGGGGTCATCTTCATTCAAACCATCACAGTGGTATTGCAGATTATTGGATTTATTTCCTGAATCCTCTCTGCTGCAAGCTGAGTTTCTGCTTCTTAGCATAGTCTCTAGTTTTAAACTAGCTGAAGACCGTGCTTTAGATTAGTTGCGAAGCCTTTCAGGAACTTAAAAGATATTGTGATTTCTCATCTTAAACCAATAAAATTCAGTTAGGGAGACTATTTTCATGTGTGTCTAGCACCTCAGTAAGTTGGAAAATAGCTTGTTTTCTTGACTTTTCTTTAAACTTTCTTTTTTATTTATTTTTTGTGTCTTTTACATCATACATCTCCATTCCATTAACTTTCCTGTCCCTTCATATCTGCCCTCTGCCTTTGCAGTCTTTCCCCCAAAATAAAATAAACTAAAATTTAAGAGAGGGGGAAAAAAAGGAAAAAACCAGTCTTATCATAGAAGCTATCGTATGACATAGTGAGTCATGCATTAAACTCTTTTATCCATACATTTTTACTTTTTTTTTTTAAACTTATTTTTACTCTTTGCAAGTGTTCATTGCAGAGTCATTGGTCTGGTTCGAGGCCCCTGGTTTCTGCTACACTATCAATGGTAGTATCAGAGGTGGGCCCTCTCTGAGACTCTTTTTGGATATTCTGTTCTTGCCCTGTTTGTGGAGATTTTGGAGCCTGCAGCTTTGGGTCTGCAGGACTGGTCCTTTCACATGCTCCTTCAGATCACAGATGAGTGGATGTTGGGGTGGGCCAACTTGTAACACACTGGTTCTGAGCCTGAGTAGTTAGTTGCAGGGTTTGTCAGCCCTCCAGGGTGAGCTCTCCTGCATTGCCCTGGCGAGTTCACTCCTTCCAGTGATGAGCAAGGGGCAGCACTAGTTCCCCTGCGTCCATGTCCCCAGGGTCGGTTCTTCCACATCGACACCTTCAGGACCAGCTCTACTAGGCATGGCATAGGGGCCGCTTTTCCAAGTGCTGCAGCTGATGAGGGGAGGGACAGCTCTCCTGCTCTTATGACCTCAGTGGCAGCTTTCCCACCTGCCTCAGCCATTGAAGAACTGGGAGGAGGAGAGCCTCTCCCTACCCATGCTGCCACCTGACAGCTCTCCCATGCTCACAACTTCTGGGCTGGCTCATCCACACCTCCATCAACAGGACTGGCTCTATTGTGCTGCCCAGACAAGGTGTGGGCCTGCTCTCCTGGTGAGGAGCAGGGACAGCTCTCCCACTTGCCTCAGATGTTGGTGGCCGTGCTGCTGTGTGACAGATGAGTAATGGGCACGACTCTCCCATGCTCAAAGCTCTGGGGCTGACTCACTCTTGGCTGTTTTTTAAAGAAGTAAATGAAAACTTGAAAGGCTGATTGTATCTCAGTGCTAAGAACACTTGTCTTATAGGGGTAGGCCACTAGAGTTTCACCCCAGCACCACAAAACAATTTTTTTTTAAAAATTTAAGGTATAGTTATGAAATTTTTACTGCTGGTCTATAAATTATGCTTAGATTTTTGTGCTGTTGGGATAGGTTAATTGATACTGATGTTGTAAATCTCTCACCCCATCTTCTGCCACACTTCAGTTCTGTTTTTAGCTGCGTTTGTTGTTCTGTTGGTCAGAATCACTGACTGGGGTGAGCATCTGACGTACTAAGATGACAAGGAGGCTGCCGTTTCCTCAGAGTAAGTGTATTAGGGAGTTGAGACAGGTACAAATGTAAATCAAGTTGAAAAATCTTTTGAAGGAGCCATGCGAAGGGCAGATCCTCTCACAATCACTGGTGAGAGAATGTGAAGATCATTTTTAGTGGGATAATCAACAAACAACTATTTGGAGGAGGAGCCAGTGTCTGTTGAGGCCTTAGGGCTCAATAGCTTTGTTACAGAGAAAGAACAACACTTCCAAGTAGAGGGCAGGATCTAAAGCTGTGTGTTATATAAAGCAGGCTGTGGAAGACTTTGGAGGAGAGAAACAGAGAGAGAGAGGGATAGATAGCCAGTTAGGAGGCAGATAGCAGTTGGCAGTAGGGGTAGATTAATGGGTCAGAAAATAAAATGGACAGGGTTGTGGTACTAGGGATAATATGGAGGGGGGGCAATATTAGGATAAAATGCTGGTCATAAACCTGAGATGTCAAGAATGCCCATATAGTATATGAAATTGATGTGGACTCTGTATTAAACAGCATACAAAGAAAGAGCAACATACTGTAGAAGAGTAGAAAGTATGGTTGTTCCCTTAGTTCTTGATTTAGCAAGATTAAGACAAATAAATCCTTTTTATATGGTGAGACTAGTTCAGTTCCTTTCATCATGGTGGATGAAATGATTATCACAGTCAAATTGCGGTTTGATTGGATTTGTTCAGTGAGCTGTGTATGCAGTAGCAGGCATGTCCAACCTATGGACTCCTGACTACATGCTCCCTGGGATGCAGCCTAACGTAAAACATTGTGGGATCAGTTTGTTTACTTATTGTGATCTGTAACTCCACTGCAGGATTCTTAGGTACAAACTTTGTTGAGGACAATATCATGTCATAATGTCAAAAAGTTGAATATGCCTGCTAGTATGTATGCGTGCACTGTGCACAAGAACACTTGTGTAAGTCCCTCTTGTGACTTTAAATCAAAGGTAATTTATTATACCTGGTCAGCAAAACCAGAAATTGTATTATTTTGGTTTTTCCCTTTAAGGCAAAAATGGTTTCTGTACACGGACATAAAAGGTCTTTGCCTTTTCTGTTTGATGTAGAAGTACATCCAGGAAGCCAGGAATATGGGCAGCACCATCCGTCAGCCCAAACTGTCCAACCTCTCTCCGTCAGTCATCGCCCAGACCAACTGGAAGTTTGTAGAAGGCCTGCTGAAGGAGTGCCGCAACAAGGTGAGCTGTGGACATCTGAGTGCTGCTGCTCCCTTGGCAGCAAAATGGAGGTCATTGCTTGGCTCCAAGCACTCCTTTTTTAGTTAAAATGTGTGTGTGTGTGTGTGTGTTTTGAGACAGGGTTTCTCTGTGTATCCCTGAAACTCTCTCTGTAGTCCAGGCTGGCCTCAAACTCACAGAAAACTGCCTGCCTCTGCCTCTTGAGTGCTAGGATTAAAGGTGTGCACCACTACCACCCAACTAAAGTCAGGACAGCTTTGTAAGTCACTTCTCTCCTTTCCTCTTCATGTGGTTTCTGATGCTCGAACTCTTATGGTCAAGTTTGCTTGGCAAGCCATCTGACTGGCTCCACTCCTTATATAATGGAATAATGCTAACCTTAAAACCTTGTGGCCTTATTAATTATTACAGATTGCTTTGCATATGTGGAAATGTTTTTGTGTCTCTATTGTGATCTGATAGCAATCACTTTTCATGTCTCAAAATAGTTTGTGGGATTCTTATTCCATGTTAACTCAACATTTGTTGTTATTCAGTTTAAGCTTAGTGGTTTAGATGTTTTTCTCAATACCAAAAGAAAGATTAATTTTTAATATTTAAGTTATAAATGCAATATAGTTGGGGGAAGATGCTTGTTCATTCCCAGCCACTTAGACCCGAAGTAATCACTCAGAAACTATTTGCAATACTGTTTGGCCAATAGCTTAAGTATATTGCTAGCTAGCTCTTACATCCTAAACTAACCCATCTCCACTAGTCTGTGCATCACCATGAGGTCGTGACCTACTGGCAAAGTTTCAGTGGGCTCCAGCGGAGGCATCTGTCTCCAGCGGCTGCATGGCTTCTCTGACTGACTCCGCCTACTCTCTCTATATATCTCTTTCAGCCTGGCTTTACTCTGTTAAGCCATTGGCCGAAAGCAGCTTCTTTATTAACCAATGGCAATAAAATATATTTACAGCATACATCATGCCCCACATCACCTCCCTTTTTCTGTCTAAATAAAAAGGAAGGTTTAACATAGCAAGATTACATATAACAAAACAGGTATCAAGCAAGAATTATAGTTATAATATTTATATTTACTTTTTATCATAACTAAGGAAAGCTATATCTATTCTTCAACTCCATGAAAGACTCCAGAAAGATACAGTATTACCTGAGTAAACAGGAAGTGCATTATAAGCAACTTCTAAAACTCTAGAATTGACAGAGACATATTACTGCCTGAATAGTCACCCAAAGTTCTTCTGTACCATTGGGGCACTCATCTTCAGCCTACAGGCCCATGGTATCTGGCAAACTTTTCCATGAAGCAGGAAATTTTGAAGACAATTCCACCTCTATTGGCAGTTTGTCAGTCACTTTCTTCAGGATGTCTGTCAGACTCTTTCATGAAGCAGGAACCCCAAAGGACTGTCTCACCTTCTTTAGGCAGCGTCAGCAGTCATTTTTTTTGTGGGTCCTGCAAGTCTAGTCAGACAGTTCAGGCAAGAGCAGTTTTTTGCCCAAATGGCTAACAAACTCTATGAGGAGCCTCTTCAATACCCATCATCCTCTTGAAGTAGATTGATGCTGCCAGGAGCAGATGTGTCTCATTGTCCTAAGTTCTTTTTTTTTCTGTTTGTTTGTTTTTTGCTTTTGGAGACAGGGTTTCTCTGTAGCTTTGGGGCCTGTCCTGGAACTAGCTCTTGTAGGCCAGGCTGGCCTCGAACTCACAGAGATCCGCCTGCCTCTGCCTCCTTAGTGCTGGGATTAAAGGCATGTGCCACTACCACCCAGCTTCCTAAATTCTTAAAACATTTTATTTATTTATTTATTTATTTTTGGTTTTTCGAGACAGGGTTTCTCTGTGGCTTTGGAGCCTGTCCTGGAACTAACTCTTGTAGACCAGGCTGGTCTCGAACTTACAGAGATCCACCTGCCTCTGCCTCCCGAGTGCTGGGATTAAAGGCGTGCGCCACCACTGCCCGGCAAACATTTTAAATGCCATATTTTGTAGTCTTTGAAAGATTTGAAGATTATCTAACTGAAATATATCTTTTTATATCTAGAAAACCTCACATGACTACAAGCTTGACTATTATAGATGACTAATTATTAACCTATATTTCTTAATTTTACATTTTTAAATGAGTAGTACAAATACAATACCTTAATTAAGAGCGGAAGTATACATATAACAAAATTATATTGATACAATGTAATTTCTTTCTTTTTTTTGTATTTAAAAAAATTTTAAGATAGGGTTTTTCTGTGTATTCCTAACTGTCCTGGAACTCACTCTGTAGATCAGGATGGCCTCAAACTCAGAGATTTGCTGTGTCTGCCTCCTGAATGCTATAATTAAAGGCATGTGCCACCACTGCCTTGTCTATAAATTTATAATTTTATAATAAAAAATCCTTTTTTTATAGTATCATAATTTTTAGGACAACTCAGATGTTTATTCTCTGCTGCATCCTGATAGTTATTAGTGAAATTAGAAGAAATTCTTACTTTAAGAAAGTTGGGCTGGAGAGATAGCTCAGTGGTTTTTAAATCCACTGAACAAGAGTAATCATTACCCAGATTTTTGGACCAAATTAAGCAAGCTTTATTTTTCTGTCACACAGGGCTATCATCTCCCTAAAGCAGGGTTCAAGAAAATAGCATTGAACATAGGAGAAGGTGGTGTTTATATTAGCCCCCAAACTGCAGGACTATGGGATTTTCAAGGGTTTTGGTTACATAGGAATTTGGCAGAACATTTCAAAAATTATTTGGTAGAACATCATATCAGGGTGGAGATTAGGGCATAGGGTGGGGAATATGTCAAATTTCAGAAAATGGGTCAAAATATGGTCTACTCCAAGTTTCATAGAAAGCAAGAATGAACTTATTTTGACCTTGTAACAGGATTTCTTTTAATCTTAAGATGGAGTCAGGCTGGTTCATCAGGTGAAGACACAGACTGCCAAGCCATCTGATTTCACACAAGTACCATGGCACTTATGCATGCGCTGTCTCTCTCTCTCTCCTCTCTTACGCGCGCGCGCGCGCGCGCGCGCGCGCGCACACACACACACACACACACACACACACACACACACACACACACACACACCCACCACTAAAAACTTAAAAGCAGGGCATGGTGGTGTGCAACCTTTATTTTAGTCTTAGCATCTTAGCCCTGAAGAGGTAGAGGCAGACAGATCTCTGAGTTTGAGGCCAGTCTAGTTTACATAGATCCTGTTTCAAAAACAAATACAAAAAGCTGTTTTATCAGAATTGATATTTTAAATTCAAACTTTTTTAATTTCAAGACTTTATTTATTTATTTATTTTCAGGTTTATTGTATTTTGTATGAGTGCTTTGCCTGCATTTATCTGTGTACCACATGCATGCATGGTGCCTAAAGAAGTGGTGAGCCTCCGTGTGGGTGCTAGGAATTGAACCTGGGTTCTTTGCAAGAACCAGTACTCTTCAACACTAAGCCAGCTCTTTAGCCCAGGATTTTATTTTTTTAGTTATGTGTGTGTGTCTCCGTGATTGTGTGTGCTTGAATGCAGCTTCCCTCAGATGGCCAGAATCGGGTATCAGTTCCCCTGCAGCTTGAGCTACAGGCTGTTGTGATCTGTCCAGTATAGGTTCTGGGACTGAGCCCGAGCCCATGCCTTAGCCCTCTTACAGGAGCAGTAGAGGCTCTTAACCCTGAGCTATTTTTTCCAGCCCCTAAGTTAAAAAAAATTGTTTTAAACTGACAGTTGGTTCTGAGTTACTTGTGATTCTCCCATATGTTTCCTTTCCTGCCCTCGAGAACATTGTTGATACAGTTCTTGAAAGGGTTCATGTTTCTCAATCATCTTTGACATTGATGATGTTGTTACATATTTACAATAAGCATTTACAGAGTTTGACCTGAAATTATACTTAATAACTTCTTGTTTCCTTGAGGGTTATTTCAGATTTATTTCTAGGTTATACATGTGCTTGAAGGTTTGTTCGGCATATTTATTCAAGCAGTGAGAATGGGAGAAATCAGATGTAGGCATGAATAAAGGATTTTATTCAACTCTTTTCATCTCATAAAGGCAAAGGCTTGACTCCAGAGTGATGAACTCCCTTGCTAGGGTTACATGCTGGTAGCTGTGTTTTTTACCTCCTCTTTCCTGGACTTTGAAAGCTTGCACTCCCCATACCTGACCTATATGTCAGTAAGTACACTGTCCCTGGGGCTTCTTTATCTTGTCCTTCCCAGCCCAGCACATGTGCCTTGCAGACTGCCACAGCCCTCTGCAACCGTGTGTGGTTCTACTCGCTGTAGGGCTCTATCCTGCTTTCCCATTCTTAGACCAAGAGGATGCTGGTGGAGAAGATGGGCCGAGAGGCTGTGGAGCTGGGGCATGGAGAGGTGAACATCACTGGTGTGGAAGAGAACACCTTGATTGCCAGCCTCTGTGACCTTCTGGAAAGGATCTGGAGCCATGGGCTGCAAGTGAAACAGGTAATGGTCTAACTTCTGGTTTCACTTACTAGTCTCCCTTTCCCAGTGCTTCTCAAGCTTATTAAATTAACACTCTGTAGCCCTTTAGTACACCTTATGTGGTGACCCTCTGCCATAAATTTTTTTTGCTACTTCATTACTGTGATTTTGCTATTGTTATGAGTCATAAGATAAATATCTGATATGCAGAATCTCTATTTGACCCCTGTGGAAAGGTCGTTCGATTCCCCCCCCCCCAAGGGGTCTTGACCCACAGGTTGAGAACTGTTGCCCCTTACTATCTGTCTAGCTTGGCTAGCTTTAAAGGTGGAACAAAGTGTTTCCAGAATGAGCCATGAGACAGCTAAACAAATGTGAATTCAGCTTTTTTCCTTAAGAATAAACTTTATACTTCTGTGTTTTTTAAAACTTTAAAAATGTTGTCTTTCTTGGGATTAAGCTGCAGGTCAGCTTGGTGGATTCTTTAGCTGTTGGCTGTGTCTGAGGTAGAGTGGTTGAGCCTGAGCTCATGAAGCACCAGGCTCGCACTGGTTTTAGAGCCCTAGTAGAAACGGGGCTCTCACTGAAGGGTAAACATCTCCCTGAGGAGGAGCTGAGTAGGTTGTTTTTGTTTTTTTGCCACATAATTCTCAGAGAATTTCCTTATTTCAGTGATGTACTTTTAAGTGGGAGTCAAAGTAGCATCTTTGTTTAATGTATTTGTTTTGAAGCAGGGTCTCATGTAGTCTAGGCTGGCTTTGAACTCTGTATGCATTCAAGAGTAACCCTGAAGTCCTGATCCTCCCAAGTGGTATTACAGATGCGTACCACCCCTGGCTGGAGCAGTGCCAGGAATCATATCCAGGGTTTCATGTGTGCTAAGCAAGCACTCCAACATTTGACCGGTATCCACACCCCTTTATGTATTTAATTTTTTTATTGGGGGGGTGTTGTTGTTTCTTGAGAAAGTGTTTCTCTGTGTAGCCCTAGCTATCCTAGAACACACTCTGTAGACCAGGCTGGCCTCAGACTCAGAGATCTGCCTGCCTCTGCCTCCCAAGTGCTGGGATTAAAGGTGTGTGCCGCCACTGCCCGGCCTTTTTTATTTTCTTCTTGAGACAGTGTCTCTCTGTGTAGCCCTTGCTATCCTTGGATATCTGATCCTTACGCCTCCACCTCTGGAGTGTAGAAATTATAGGCATGGATTGCTACAATGGGGATTTATGTGGTACTGCCTTGGTGTCTGCTGGGCAAGCACTCTACCAGCTGAGCCACATCCACAGCACTGTGATCGTGCTGTCCTAGTAGTAAGTGCTGAGATATGATAGCATCTATCATTATTACTTTCATTAAATACAAAACTGAAAGACTTTGTAAGAGTATTATAAATTCTGTTACTAACATAATACATACTATATTTTTTATCAACCACATAGGAACATGACCATGAATCTGAAATATTTGTCATCTGTGATAGTTATGAAGGCTGGGGAGATGGCTCAGTTGGTAAAAAGCTTGCTGTACAAGCCTGATGACCTGAGTCCAGTCTCCAGAACTCATGTAAAAAAAGCTAATGGTGGTGAGTGCCCATGAGGAGGAGAGGCAGGCTCACTGGACAGCCAGTACTTGATGAACTCCAAGTCAGTGAGAGAACTTGTCTTAAAAAAACAAGGTGGGGCTAGGCGGTGGTGGCGCATGCACTTGGGAGGCAGAGGCAAGCAGATATCTGTGAGTTTGAGGCCAGCCTGGTTTACAGAGTGAGTTCCAGGATGGCCAGGACTGTTTCACAGAGAAATCTTGTCTCAAAAAACCAAAACAAAACAACTCCCAAGATGAAATTGGGCATGGTGGCATATAATTTAATTCCCGCGCTCAGGAGGCAGAGGCAAGAGAATTCCTGTGAGTTTGAGGCCAGCCTGACTTATTCATCCCAACCTGCAATGAAGGGCAGGAATGCCTTTAAATATAATAGGAAGTTTAGAAGCTGTTTATAGACTCTCATAGGGTAGTGACCTATCTCCACCAGAGCATTTAGAGATTGTCTTTTACTTTCTTAATCATGGGTCCTTTCCATGCCTCTTGTATTTCAGTTGGTAACCATTTCAGCTTGTTGTTCTCTTCTGTTCTGTCTCTCCTGGATTTTAGTATAAGATGATTTGTGTACATTGTGTGTGTTTGAAGGAATTGAAACCAGACGCAGCACTAATACTTGTAGCAAAAGCTGCTGTTTGCGTGCTGAACGTCATAACAGCTGTTCATCCCTCCCATTGGTTCCAGGGGAAATCAGCTTTGTGGTCTCACCTGTTACATTATCAGGAAAACCGGCAGAGAAAACTCACATCGGGAAGCCTTAGTACCTCAGGTAAGGCCTTCTGTTCTCCTGCCCCTTGCTGGAATGATCTCGATTTCCCTGTCCAGGCCAGTGACTCTTTGGCTTTGAATGTTTTCTGTTTTAAAGATAAAGTCACCTGGCTGGAGAGATCTCGGCTCAGTAGTTAAAGAGTGTTTACTGTGGTGTTGGAGAGAGGCGGCTCAGTGGTCAGGAGCACTTGCCACTCTTCCAGAGGACCTGGGTTGGGTTCCCAGCACCCACATGGTTGCTCACAGCATATGCGGCTCTGGTTCTGGGGGACCTACACCCTTTTTTTCGGGCATGAATGCAGTGTGCATATGTACAGACATGTGGGCAAGGCAATTGTACACATAAAAGAAAAATAAAATCTTTTTATAAAAAAGTACTCATTTTTATTGCAGAGAACTAGAGTTCAGTTCCCAGCATCCATGTTGGGTCGATCACAACCTGTAACCCTGTAACTAGATTTCCAGGGCCTCAAACATCCTCTTCTGGTTTCCATGGATACTCAAACACAGTGTAACCCCCCCACACACACACTCATACACACAAATAAAAATAAAATAAATCGTTTTTAAAAAATGGAGCTCCCAGGCTAACCAAACGACTATACCATTGCAAAACAGGTTTGCTTTCATTGTCTATTAGTAGACCCCATTATTTTATTTTCTGTTTTTTTTTTTTTTTCTGAGATGGGGTTTCTCTGTAACTTTTGAGCCTGTCCTGAAACTCACTCTCTACACCAGGCTGACCTCAAACTCAGAGATCTGCCTGCCTCTGCCTCCCAAGTGCTGGGATTAAAGGTGTGCACCACCATTGTCCTGCTTTTTTTTCTTAAGATTTATTTATATATATAGCCAGGCAGTGTTAGGAGGAGTGGAGACACAGAGAAAAGAGGAGTACTACCTTGAGCAGATGTATTGGAGATGGTGTGGGAGAAGGAGGAGGCTTCTGGGATTTGGCAGAGATGGTCAGCAGGGTGCCCTCTTTGCTTCTCTGAGTTAGCAGGTTTTTACCTCAGCATCTGGCTCCTGAGTCTTTATTGGAGAATTCAAATGATTGAGATTTTGTTAAAAACAACAGATTCTCTAGAAGATCAGCCAGTGCTCTTT
>NC_022015.1:1213566-1220623 GCF_000317375.1 Microtus ochrogaster | reverse complement strand
GTGCGCCACCACAGCCCAGCTCAGTGCTCTTTCTTAACTGCTTAGCTTTCTCTCTAGATCCATCTCCACCCTGCAAAACAAAACAAAAACCCGTAGTTTGTAAGGGACTACAGGGACCATCTAGTCCAGCTGTTTTACTTTATGAGAAAAAAACCTGAAGTCCCAAATGGAACAGGATGTTTATAAGATCATCAACTAAGTTAACACAAAAGTCTAGGTTGGGAGCAGGTCTCTGTCTACTCATCTAGGGCCCTTCATGCCATCCTGAAGCGTTTCTTCCATATGTATACTGGTTCCTTTACAGCTCTCTTTATGTCCTCTTTTCCTCCTCCTTGCCAGAGGGAGTTTAGGGCTTTCTTTTTTTTCCTTTCTCTTTTTTTCTTCTAATTTTGGCTCTTTGAGACAGGGCTCTGTGTATCCCTGGCTCTCCTGGAACTTGCTCTGTAGAGTAGACCAGACTGGCCTTGAACTCAGAGATCTGCCTGCCTCTGAGATTAAAGGCATGCACCACCACTGCCTGGCTTTTATTTATTTATTTTTAAACAACAAGATTTCATTGTGTTCTCCTGGCTGACCTGGAATTTGCTATGTAGACCAGATGGCCTCAAACTCACTGAGATCCATCTGCTTTTGCCTCCCCAGTGCGGGGACTAAAGATGTGCACACCATGTCCAATCACTATTCTTAATGGTAAAGGTAAGTTAAATGGAATTTTAAAAAATGGACATGAATTTCATGCCCTTGAACAGTTGACCTTCAGGTAGCTCTGGATGTAGGTAGATAATTGGCCAAAAACCAAGGACAGACATTCTTGAAGTAGCCTCTGAGGTAGTTTGGTGTACTTTGTGGGTGCGTGAGTCTCAGAATCTTCTCAGGAAGTCTGTGACAGTTACTGCTAAGCAATAAGTTGCAGCAAAATATTCTCAACAGCTTGGTGATGGAAATGCTAAGCTTTAAACATAGGGACTGGCACCAGGTCAGAGGTGTGGCTTCCCTTCTGGAGGTCCTAAGTGTTCTGGAACAGGTTCCTTCTGGAACAGGTTCCTTCTGGAACATTCTCTTGGCACTTTTGAAGGCAGAATTGGAAGTGAGTGGTTGCTCCAGGTGGAAGTCCTGGTTTCCTGGGTCATGTTGTGATTGCACACGATGAATTGAGAGCCAGATCTGTGCTCCAGTCCCTTCTGCCACAAAATCAACTTTGCTGTGACTCACTGTGTTAAGTGGGAAGACTGCACCCTTTTTTGGCTTTCTTGAAAATTATTCAAGAATTAAATAATATGCAAAAAAATCTAATCTCTCTTAGAAATTTAAGAATGTTTGTGAATGACTCTTAAGGTATTAATGATATACCCCACTGCTTGCTGTAGAATTTGTGATTTGAAACATGAGAGAGTTGGCTCTTTGGATGCTCAGGTCTCCTTGTTGTTCCAGGAATACTTCTTGATTCAGAACGGAGAAAGTCTGATGCCAGTGCCGTCATGTCTCCCCTGAGGATCTCCCTAATTCAGGATATGAGGTCTGTCTGTGCTCATCTTGTCTCAGCTGTTGCTTGGGTGTGACACTCAACCCACAAGATCTTGCGGCTGTGAAGCATTTCAACTAACCCAGCTAATTAGGAAGTCTTCATTATTGGTCTTCGTGTAGTTTATGGTGGTTTCCCTGGTATTCTGGTGAACTGTACCAGGAGAGAAAGAGTACAGGAGAACATTTCACCACCCCAGGGTTTGGGATTAGCTTAGTTTGTTGAAACCTATATTCTCTGATCTTTCTCCTAAATTGTGAGAAATCTGTCTGGCAAAGCCACATGGGAGAACGAGAGTGGCTCTCTCTCAGGGTTGTAGGGCTGTCTTGTCTACCTTCTTTGGCTCACAGGCGAGGCTATGACAGTGAGTTCATTTTCCACCCCACCCTACACTTTTTCCCTTAGGCACATCCAGAATATTGGGGAAATCAAAACTGATGTGGGAAAAGCCAGAGCATGGGTTCGACTCTCCATGGAGAAGAAGTTACTCTCCAGACACCTGAAGCAGCTTCTTTCAGACCACGAGCTCACCAAGTAAGACCACTCCACTTGGAGGAGAACAGGGTTCCAGGGTTGGCAGGGGATAAAAAGGGGGAGTGCATGTCACTGCAGCAGCGTACAGCATGTCACTGCAGCAGCATGCAGCATGTCACTGCAGCAGCAAGCAGCATGTCACTGCAGCAGTGTGCAGTCAGACCCAGGCTGTTGACAAAGTCCCTATATCAGCAGAGGTGTACTACTTTCTGATCCCCCTCCTCTCGGTCTGCGTGCCTAAAACCAGTGGGTCCTCCTCTTCTTCCTGGTACCTTTTGGTCATGAGGCATTTTTTTCTTCTATTTCTTTCCTGTCTCAAGAAGCAAAGGGTTGGAGAATTAAAAGGAAACTTCCAAGTTTCACCCCTTATCTCTTTTCTGAGTCTGCGGTCAACCCAGAACAGCAGTTACATTTGTTTCTTCCTTGACTGAACCTTCCCAGAACTTTCAGATGGCCCCTAGAACCTCTCCCTCCACACCTCCCACTAGGATAGGGAGGGAGTTCAAGGTGCTCACACTTCCCACCAAACCCACAGTTCATGCATCTGTGACACCCCCCCCCCAAGACTGTTCCAAACCCAGGAATAAGAATTCCTTCTTTCTCTGCCTCTCAGATGACTCCCCCGTGTCCTTTCAGATAGAGAACATCTGTATTTTTGTAGCTTGTTGTTGTTGTTGTTGTTAGTGGTGATGGTGGTGGAGATTAAGGACCTTACACAAGCGAGGCAAATGTTGTACTACTTAGCTAGTAAGTCTTCAGCCCCAATCTTATTTTTTTTTAAGCTTTAGCCTTATTAAAGAGGACATTAGCTTAAAATTCACTCAGTATACAGTACTTTCTTACTGATGTTCTGACCCTTAAACTATTCCAGTGACTAGAAAACGAGATTTGCTTTCACAGATTGCAGTTTGGAGTATAGGAGAGAGAAAAGAGTACTACATCAGCCGAGTCCCCTGGTGTTAGCCTACATGGCATTGCTATAACAGAATACCCATGTTGGATATTTTATAAAGAAAAAAGATTTACTTATTTTACAATAAATGGGATGCTGGAAGTTCAAGGTTAGACAGCCACATCTATTCGACCTATGGCCAGGGCTTCCCTGGCTACATCGCAGCACAGAAAAGGTAATCCCCATGTGCAGAAGGGACACAGTGCAGGGAGTGGTCTCGGTTTATGTTAACCTTCTGCTCTTGTGAGCACTCACTCCACAAGAAGACCACCGTTAACCCTGCTGAGAGTGCTGCTCCTCTGGCCCAGGTGCTTTCTTTGAGGTCCTACATTTTAGTATTTTACCTCAGTATCACCATCCTGTATCTTTCTCTCCAGTACTCAGGGCTTCAACAACATGTCATGCGTTCCTCCTTTGCAGGTGTCTTCCGTTGTTTTTTTTTTTAAATATTTATTTATTTACTTATTATGTATACAATATTCAGTTTGTGTGTATGCCTGCAGGCCAGAAGAGGGCACCAGACCTCATTAAGGTGGTTGTGAGCCACCATGTGGTTGCTGGGAATTGAACTCAGGACCTTTGGAAGAGCAGGCAATGCTCTTAACCACTGAGCCATCTCTCCAGCCCCTCTTCCGTTGTTCTTGTTCACCGGTGTGACTCCAGTCTCATCCTCTCTCCGTCTACCAATTGCTTTAGGACCTGGTCAGAAGTTTTCTTTACCAGAGCTTTCTTGGATGCCTGAGCTGTTTGTCCTCATGAGGCATTTGCGATAGCATTTGTTGGTCCCTCCTTTACCACTTATATGCTACGTTATCTATTTGTTTGCTGATTATTAAAGTCTGCCTACATTGAGAAGGTGAACTGTGCGCCTTTCCCAGTGCTGTTCTGGCAGGTTGTTGATTACCTAGAAGAAATCAAGCAGTGTCTGTGAAGTGTGTGCCTGACTGCCCACCCAGGCAGGAGCAGAACCGTCTTGAAAGAGTCAGTCTTGATAGACTATTCTTTAACCTCTGGCATTTTCAGCTCGCTACTAAGACTGTTGGTAGCTTGGAGGCCGAAGAAGGTGGAGGGGTCTTATATTCATGAAATTCATTGGGCCATAAACTCTAGAGGAACAAAGTAACATCTCTGTTCTGAGTCCAGGTCTCCTTGACTTCTCCATAGTGACTTCCTGCTGGTGTGTAGTGTGCACCCCCTTTACCTTGACCTCTCCGTGGTGGCTTCCTGCTGCTGTGTTGTGCTTCCTTTACCTCGAAACTGCTGTGTGATGTATGGTTGCAATTGTCCTTCTACTCTTTTATTTTTCCTCCTTAAAAAATGACAATATTCATTAATTGTGCCAGTGTGTGTGTATGTGTGTGTGCACACATGGGTGTGTGGCTCAGAGGACAGCTTCTTAGTGTAGTTCTGTCCTTTCACCATGGGGGTCAGGGTGGAACTCGCAACAGGCCTTTACTCACTGAGCCGTCTCACCACTCTGCCTCCTGTTTTCTTTCTCCCCCTGCTCTTTGAAGAACGTTGGCTTCAACAGTCTTCCAGTCTCTTCATATGTGCCATTTCTTTGTCTCTGTCTTACTCGCTTTCTCTCACTTGATCTCACCCACTCATGCTTTTAGTCACCTCTGAGCAGGTGACTTTCATCTCTGCAGCTTGTAGCCCTGCCTATTTTTCTGAGCTCCAGTCCTGCACTTATTTCCATTAGACCATAGGAATAACTTGGAGAGAATAAAGCAGGCTTCACATCCCATGGTTAAGTTCCTTCCAGGTTTGCAATGTCACTACTGTTCTCTATGAGCATCTTGACATCTTCCCCACCCTCTCCCGACATCCACAGTCCAGAGTAAAGTCAGTTTTGATGCCACTGTTCTGCGCCCTCTAAAGAGGCCGAGTCCTTAGCTCCCACTTTCCCTGGCTCCTTGCTTTTTTTGCTGCTCTGTTTTATTTTAGTCATCATCCTCTTTTCAGCCTCCCACCACACCAACTAAAGTTCCTAAAATTGGCCGTACTTCCCCTTTACTTCTAAGGCACAAAGTAGAAACCCATTACTTAACAAAGCAAATTGCAAGTCATTAGCCTGAGGGTGTAGGGCCTTCCTTTGTTTTGTTCTGGCCTAACTTTCCAGCCTTTTTGCTACTTGATTGGTTCTGGGCTCTCAACTCTAATCACTCTGATTTCTACACTTCCTTTCCCTGTGAACATCTGTCTGGCGCTGTTCTCTAGACCCCTCTTGATCTGAAAACATTGCGGGACTAAGCTCACTGTCTTTTAAATTCCTAGAAAGATTCTTTCATCTAGTAACTTATTATATGTATTCGCATTTACCCAATAGAGGGCAAACACTTCCCTTCTTAGGACCTGTGGGTAGCTGGTGGTGATTGTAGTGTGGGCAATTAGAATAGTTGTCTCCCCTTTTCTCTGTATTTCTCTTTGACAAGGGCCTGAACACTATGCTCTCAGCATCTCCCTTTTTATGAAAGGTACCATTGTTGTTAAATCCCAATTAGGCAAAGGAATTGGCCTTTGGTGTGCTGTCTCTTACCTGTAAGCTGGGTCTGAGGTAGGAGCTGGACCCTACCCTGCACCACCTCTGGAAGGCGGTATTCTGACTCATACTTTCAGGTCTGTGGAAGGCTTCAGATGTAGCTTGGTAATGAATGGACACCACAGACCTTGTGCCAACAGCGTTGTGTTACCTCTGATGGACTGCAGACCAGTCCTTGGTTTAGCAAAGGAGACTCCATGTGACAGTAGAGTAACATCAGCATGTGATTTCATTGACCTGCTGCAGCTGAAGCTCTTTTCTTGTACCCCAGCCTTTACACAGTGCTCCCGAGGAGCTAGAGACCTGACATCTCCTGCTTCCTCACCCATCTGCTGTGGGAAGGAGCTTGCTTAGTTTCTCCCCTCTCCCTGGCTGGGATTGATGTGTGGATATCTTGCTCTAACAGGAAGCTGTACAAGCGTTATGCCTTCCTGCGCTGCGATGATGAGAAGGAGCAGTTCCTCTATCATCTGCTCTCCTTCAACGCGGTGGACTACTTCTGCTTCACCAACGTCTTCACCACCGTCTGTGAGTAGCTCTGCTCCACTCCCCACTGGCCTGCGCTAGCCAGGTTTGCTGTCCTTTTTTTTTTTGAAAAAGAGTCTCACTGTGCAGCCAAGACTGGCATCAAAACCAAATTCATGACAATCCTCCTGCCTCTGCCTCCCGAATACATAATATGCACCTTCGCACCTGGCTTTCCTTGTATTTCTGTTTGCCTCGTGTGTCTGTGGGAGAAGTAGGGGGTGTAGCTCCTTCTGGATGACTGTTTTCTCTGAATTTTGTCTTCTCACGTCAGTGTTGTTTCAGACTCTGCTCTTGGAGCTAAAGGAATAAGTGTGCCAGGAACTACATTTACCTCCTGCCCTACACACTACAGAGTGGTGTCTCAGCATCACAGATTTGTGGTAGCTTCAAAAAGAAAGATCTCTTCCTTAAGTAGCAGGAAGAACTCCAGTGGCAATAGGTGACTTTGCTAGCCCTGCCCTAACTCACTGTATTCCTGTGAGCATTATATGTCCCTGCTGGGGCCTCACTCTCCATTCCTCCAGAGGAGGAGAGTTCAGAATATTCTAAGGTCTTTGACCCTCATCCTTGTCTGATGCCAAAATTCTTTCTGTACTTGGTAGCCTTTAGGTTTGCTTCCCAGCTCAGCTGCCATAACTCATGCTCTTGTTTCTGCCTTTGCTGATCTTCCCTCGCAGACACTGGGGCTGTGGGCTTGATAGGATTAGCACTGAACTGGAGTCCTAAGACCGCTTCCCTCTCTGTGGCCTGCGAAAGAGGAGTGGAAGCTGTGTAAACGCTAAGATCATTATTGGTGTGTTATTAGGGTTCATGAGGCAGGAGACTGCAAAGTACTCTGAGATGGAATTCAGTTAGAAGTTGGTCACATTTAAAACTGAAATAGGGGGCTGGAGAGATGGTTAAGAGCATTGCCTGCTCTTCCAAAGGTCCTGAGTTCAATTCCCAGCAACCACATGGTGGCTCACAACCATCTGTAATG
>NC_022015.1:1204670-1211786 GCF_000317375.1 Microtus ochrogaster | reverse complement strand
ATGGATGAGGGTACCCCTTCCTCCACAGCCTCTCCAGCAAAGGCTATCATTGGAGTTTTTTATTTTAGCCATTCTGACAGGTGTAAGATGATATCTCAACTGTACTGGTCATTTTCTGTCATCTTTGACTTCTCTAACAGTGATTCCATACCACATTTTGATCGTACCAAGCAAGAAGCTGGGGGGCTCCATGTTCACCGCCAACCCATGGATCTGTATATCAGGAGAACTGGGGGAGACACAGATTCTGCAGATCCCCAGGAATGTGTTAGAGATGACTTTTGAGGTATGTGTTATCTGGGGGTCCCAACCCAAGACTGTGGGGACCCAAGTTTGTAACACCTGAGGTGGGAGATTTCTTCAGGACTTGTGGAGGTCTTGTTTCACAGCCTGTGTGACAGCACAGGACCTGTTCTGAGACAGTCTGAGGCCAGGACCAGGGCTGACCTGAGGGAAGAGTCTGAATCTTGTAGTAGTCACTGGCTAGAAGGAGTTTGTGGGAACCCATCGTATACTTCCTTGTACTGGGGTGGAGTGGGGTGTTGTGAAATCCCCCAGAGTTCTTTCAGCTGTTACACACAGGTATTTGTTAAGCCTCAGGACCACCCTCTTGAGTGGCTTGACCCCCAAACCCTGGTCTTCTAAGGTTAGCATCTTCTTTCTCAGCCATGAGCTGCCTAGGAGACAAACCTGGCAGTAGATGGAGCTGTGAGCTCTGTTCCTGCAGTTGCTAAGCCTGCCCCTGCTGGGCAGCAAGCAGCCAGTCAGATTTGTGCTGCCAAGGATTGCCACTCTCAACTCCTGCTTTTCTGACCTGGCTTCTTTTCTTTATTCCCTCAGTGCCTGAACCTAGGGAAGCTCACCACTGTCCAGATTGGCCACGATAACTCTGGGCTGTATGCCAAATGGCTTGTGGAGTATGTGATGGTCAGGAATGAGATCACAGGACACACCTACAAGTGAGTGACTCTGAGTGCACCCAGGGCTGTCTTGTGTGAGTGAGGAGGAGCTTCTCAAGGAACCTCTTGAGAGTTGACTCTGCCTTGTGTACTTGAAAGGTACAAGATGGTTTCCAACTGAATAAACATGTGTAACATCTCTGGACACGTGTCCCAAGTCACCCAAGTGACTCAGGTAGTTCCAGTGATGACACACTGTGGGACAGAGAGTCTGGGGAGCCCTTAGTCTGATTTTGTAACGTGCCTCTGTGGATTGGCTTTGTTGACGGCACTGCTGAGCATCTAGGAAGGATCCTGGAGAAATGAGCAACTCTTATGGGCCATTGTTTTACTTTCAGGTTCCCCTGTGGCCGATGGCTGGGGAAGGGTATGGATGATGGAAGCCTGGAGCGAGTACTGGTTGGGGAGCTCCTCACCTCCCTCCCTGAGGTGGATGAGAGGCCTTGTAGGACTCCACCCCTGCAGCAGTCCCCCAGTGTCATCCGGAGACTTGTAACCATCTCACCTAACAACAAGCCCAGTAAGTAGAGGAGAGTCTGGGAATGGGCAGATGTCCGCCAGTCCCAGCTGTGCAGCGGCCCCAGGAGCCACCACTGCTGATAACACCGCCTTCTCTCTTGATCATCACGTGTATGTGGCTCTTGCCTTGGAGACCTGGAAGAAGAATCTGATGTGCTCCTTTTTTCCATGTGCCTGATGGGGAGCAGGTGTCTTTTCTGGCCTCCCCTTTCCTGGTGATCGTTCACAGCCAAGTCATGGCTCTCTTAAGGAAGCCAAGAATCCCAGAGTAAAATGGAAAGTAAACCTGGCCAACATCGCATAGAGATAGAGTTCTCTTAGTTATGACTTTGCCCTTAAGATTTTGGAAAGAGCTCTCTCTGCAGAAGTAGGTGGGCAAGAGTCTCTCCTTTTCAAGTACCCACTGTCCTGCTTATCCATCCCATGGGCCTATCCCCTGTGTCCTCAGTCTCCTCCTTGGTAACCTCTGAGACTACTTAAGGATGTCTGCTTGATTTTCTCAGAGCTGAACACTGGGCAGATCCAGGAGTCCATTGGGGAGGCAGTCAATGGCATTGTGAAGCACTTCCATAAACCCGAGAAGGAGGTGAGCCTTCCTGTCCTCCAGCCCAGAGCCTTCTGAGTAACGGAGTCATCCTGACATTGCAGTCACCTTGTTAGCTCTTCAAGGGCCATGCTGTGGCTAGTCCAGAATCATCAACAAGGGCTTCTGGGTCCTGGAGTTCATTATGGGGTCCATCCTCCTGCCTCCACTTCCTGAGTGCTGGGATTATAGGCGTGTATTACCATGCCCAGCCAGAGTCCAATTCAACATTGCCTTACCTTCTTAGGGATGGGGCAGACACCTTCCTTCCTCAGGGGCCTTCTGATGACTGAAAGGAGTCTGTAGGGCTCCCAAGTAAGCACAGCCTTTTTCTGTCTTTTCTGGATTTGCTTGTGTCTATCCAAAAGACGACTACACTGGCTTTGTGCACTGTTGGGCCATGTCCTATGTGTGACCCCACTCCATCACCTGCCCTTCAGGGGGTCCTCACCAAGAGTATGTTGTTCACTATGGTTAGTGCTGGACAATAGACAAGAGTCTTGTGGTCTTCTGCTTCATCCTGGCCTGGCTGTGGTTCAGGATGCAGTGGAGGGAGGGCAGCCCAGTTAAAATCTGCCTGTCACTCACCCTGTTTTCTCTCTTAGCGTGGCAGTCTGACGCTGTTGCTTTGTGGAGAGTGTGGTCTTGTTTCAGCCCTGGAACAAGCTTTCCAGCATGGATTTAAATCACCCCGGCTCTTCAAAAATGTATTCATTTGGGATTTCCTTGGTGAGCTGGTCTAGTATCCAGGAATGGGAAAAGCATGTAGATATGGAGGTCTTATCTGTAGCATGTAGTCTAGCTGTAGAAGCCAAATTAGGCAGCTCTCAGTTAGGTCTGCTCTTTGTTAGCCCTGGTTTTCTTGGAGGGATTGCTGTGAGCACTCTAACTCCATGCTCATCCTTTATGAGCTCTAGACAGAAGAGATTCTAAGCACCCTTCATCTAAAACTGGCTTTTCCCCAAGTCTTCACCCTCTGTCCCTGTAGGTCCGAAAGAACAGTAGAGACTATTGAATCCCAAGTTCTGTGTGGTCCCCACTGGAGAATTTTTTTATCCAGGACACAGTCCTTAGAGCTTTCTTGTCTCTTCAGACCAGGGGGAAAATACCATGTTTATGCCAAGGGCTACATAAATAAATTTTAAAAACTAGAAACATTATTTTGAGATATGCACATTGACATCAGAATACTTGTTTTATTCTCTTGAAGCTCCCTGTATTGGTTTGGAGAGTCCCACAGCACGTGACCTGTAGAATGGGTTTTGGGGAGCCATTGTCACACTTTTCTTTTCTTCACAGAGAAAGCACAAACCTATTATGAGACGTTGGAGCAGAATGATGTAGTTCCCGAGGAAAACTGGCACACAAGGGCCCGCAACTTCTGCCGCTTTGTCACTGCGATCAACAACACTCCCCGAAACATCGGCAAGGATGGCAAGTTTCAGATGCTGGTGTGCCTGGGAGCCAGGTACTGCAGGGACTGGAGTATTCCGCAGGCAGTCCTGAGATCACAGCAGCAGGTCTGCCATGTGGGGTGGGCGCTGAGGCACCTGGGAGGGCTCCGCTAGGCTGTTACTTCTGTCTGTATCCTGTGTGTTTGTGGGGCTCTCTGAAGGAGAGTGTAGATAATCAGGGACAGTGGAGGGCTTATTTTGATGGAAGATTTAAAACCACTCCCTTGGGGAAATTAAAAGTAAATACAAGTAGTTATTTTTTTCAGTAAACATTTGAGTGTCCCAGGCCGTATGGAAGTGGTAAGAAGGTGGAACTGGGAAATTTACTTGTCATGTTAAAAAGCTAAAGGTAGGTGGCACATGCCTTTAATTTCAGCAGAGGCAGAAGGATTTTTGTGAGTTCCAGGCCAGCCTGGTCTACAGAGAAACCATGTCTCAAAAAAAAAAGGGGGGGGGGACCCTGTCTCGAAAAATCCAAAAAAAAAGGAGGGGAGAGGGGGCCAGCAGGAATCCATGAGTGAACCCTACTAGAGAGGAGAGTCCAGGGAGTGCAGGGAGGGGGTGGTATTGATGAGGCTCTCGTGGAAGAAAATGACAAGTAGGATGAGAGAAGGGCAGATTAGGAAGCACATTTCAAAGAAAGTTAGGGGCCTCAAGGCCTGAGATGGAGAACATCCCTCCTGTATCAGGACCGCAGTGCGTGATGAGAAGGCTGAAATCGTGTGGCTCTGAGGTCATGGGTGGTGTGCATCGGAGTGGACATCACTGAGAGAGCACGATGGCCAGGGAGACTGGAGGCTGTGGGTGTCGTGGTTAAATACAGAGTCTCAGCTGAGCACTGTGCTGCACGGCTGAACCCCAGCTACTGGGAAGCTAAGACAGGAGGATTGCTTGAGCCTAGAAATACAAGGTCATCATGAGCAACAAATTGAGAGCACTATCTCTGCAACACAAAAGTAAAATAAGATGCTGGAGAGATGGCTCAGTGGTTAAGAGCACCTTTTGCTCTTGGAGAGGACCCAAGTTGGGTTCCCAGTACCCACATGGGCACTTAACAAAAGTTCTAGAGGATCCAAGACCCTTTTCTTTCCTTCCTGGCACACAGATGTACATGCAGGCAAAATACCCATACACACGTAGAAGAAAGTAAAAATAAAAAGTAGATTCTAGAACCAGAGTTACCAGGTTCATGTCTTTGGGCACATCTTTTCTCTGACCTTGAACAAGCTATTCACTGTACCTATGAGGTAGAGATGATAATATCCTTGGCTAGCCTGGCAGTGGTGGCGCATGCCTTTAATCCCAGCACTCGGGAGGCAGAGGCTGGAGGATCTCTGTGAGATCAAGGCCAGCCTGGTCTACAAGTGCTAGTTCCAGGACAGGCTCTAAAGCTACAGGAAAACCCTGTCTTGAAAAACAAAATAAATAAATAAATAAAAAATCCTGGGCTATCATAAAAACTAAATCTCACCAGGTGGTGGTGACAAACATCCTTAATCCCAGCAATCAAGAGTCAGAGGCAGATGGATCAAGGCCAGTTTGGTCTACACAGAAAAAATCCTGTCTCAAAATTACTTACAAACCAACCAACTAAACACCCACCAAACAAATAAGCACAAAAAAGCCCTAAACCTCTTGCAATTGTCCTGGCACATGAGAAATGTGTCTTAGCATTTCTTCCTGGTGGTGTTAGCTGGAGGGACAGAAGTGCTCTGGGACTTGTGTTTGACGGAGGGAAGGAACACTCACTTCAGCCTAGTAACTGGTATGTGCTAAGGTTGTCTAGGGAAAGTCAGGTGACAGGGATAGCTGAGTTGGGTTGTTTTCAGGTTGAGCAGCTCCCAGCGGAAGGCAAGCTTCTTTAGGGAGGGAAGTGGGGCTATGGGGAAGTGCTAGCTTCTTCATCTTTAGACTTAGCTCAAGGATCCCCCTTGGCCTTGTCCTGTTTCTCTTTTCTCTGGCTTTGACCTGTCTGGACCACCCCACCCTTGCAGAGATCACCTCCTGCACCACTGGATTGCCTTGCTGGCCGACTGCCCCATCACTGCACACATGTATGAGGATGTGGCCCTGATCAAAGACCACACACTTGTCAATTCCTTGATCCGAGTGCTGCAGACCCTGCAAGAATTCAACATCACACTGGAGACATCCCTCGTTAAGGGCATTGACATCTGACCTCCCAGCACCAGCCAGCAGCAGGACCCAGAAAGATTCCCTGCAGCTCTGCCTCTTCATCCCAAAGGAACCTAAGCATTTGTAAGGGACAAGAAGAGATGTATACTTACTGTAAAAAGAAAACTAGAGGATTTTTGGAAAAAATAATCTATTTTAGAGTTTATTTGCTGATCTGCTTTTTACACACTTTCATGAGAAAGAGTGACAGGAAGAGGGAGCGAGGTTGGCACTGCTTATTTTGAAGCGGGTGCCCTCCCTTGCACGGCCACGCACTGGGAGCCTGTGGCCTCCTGGACTGAGCCTGCACACACGTGTGGGGCTATTCCACATGCTGCCCCATCACGTCGATGAGGCCATTCCACATGGTTTTTAAACTAATGTTTTCTATATTCACATTATTCTGAATATCTGGCTTTCATGGGCCACGCACAGGTGTGTGAGCGGGAAAAAAAATCTGTGCTCCAGTCAAAGGGAGTCAGGCCCACATCTGTTCCTCTGCCTTCCCCCTTTTTTTGGTCAGTATTATTTGGGAAGGAGACATACCAGGACATGTCATTGTGCCGCTGTCATGCAGAAAATCATGTTTCCTGTGGGCACAAAGTTGCACAGAAGTAAACATGAGCATGTTTTAACAAGTTTGTCTTTTCTTCATCTATCTTATTTATTTAACCTGCCATTATGTGTTTTAAGTATTTGTTTTTCTTTTTTTTTTCCTCTTTAAGAAAAGGAAAAGCTTGTCACAGTCTAACTGACTATGTTATTACTGTTAAATTTATGTTGTTTTGCAACTTAGAAACCAGCTACAGTATGGCCCACTTAATAAAACACCTGAGACAAACCTCACTGGTCACTGACTTTTGTGGGAGTGTGTGGCCTGCCTGAGAGCCAAACTCTGCATCTCTCTCTCCCCAGCTGGCTGGGGTCTGTGGACTGCCTAGGAGCCCCCTGAGGACCTGGGTCCTTGGACCTTCCTTCCCTCTGAGGTGCCTTAGGCTCTCATAGCTAATTCAGTGATGAAGGGGGATGTGGGAGGAGGAGACTTGGCCAAGCTTACAAATTGTCATGTGATTGATGATGAGAGACTGAGTGGGAACAGAGAACACGGGTGACTTTGTGTGTCCTCCGGGGTGTGTGTGTGTGTGTGTGTGTGTGTGTGTGTGTGCAAAAGCTCTTTAGTGAAGGGTTTGCTGTGTCGAGTGTGACAGTGGGAGAGCCTTAGGACCCTACTAACCAGCTAAATTTTTCTTTTTAAGTATGGCTTCTTTGTCAGAATGTTCCAGAAGCATGGCCAGAGCACATACAGCCCTCACATCAGCCACTGTTCTCTTCAGTGTTCTCATGGTTCTGCACATATGCTATGCGTTCCCTTGGCTGTCGTACCCACATGTTGGGGCGACATTTGTCGGTTCCTGCTTTCCAGGGT
>NC_022015.1:1200938-1203580 GCF_000317375.1 Microtus ochrogaster | reverse complement strand
TCCTCTGCTTACAAGCACTGCACTAGCTATTTGCTTCTGATGTCAGCTTTATGAAGGGGAGACTTGATTGGCTTTGCTCACCAAAGTGTGCCCTGTTTGGAATAAGTGACTTCATGGGTCATACGATTCAGACCAAGGGTAGGCTTCATTACTTCCCCAAACCTCAGAAGCAGACATAGGCCAGTAATAGCGTCTGCATCCTACGGATGCTATAAAGGTTGACTATGTCAGGCATGAGCTAGTGACACAGCTCAGCAGTAAAGGTGCTTGCTGGTGGTGACCTGAGTTCAGTCCTGAAGGAGAGAACTGACTTCTGCTAATCACATACATGCCCTGTGACACACATCTGTATGTGCATGCACACACACAAGTAAATGTAATAAAAAGAAATGTCAGGTGTGTGCCAGTGTCTGCTCTTGCTGTTTCCCTGTGTTACGTACTGTCTTCCTGGTGTAGAGATGACTGAAACTGAGGCGAGTGGTGGGAGTGTGACTCTGGGGAGGATCGGAGCTCACTGCGGCATCTGCTCTGGGCAGCAGGTATCGGGGAGTGGGAGCCGAGCGGTAAGGGAGCACCAGTGGGTTGGAAGCTTGGAGCAGTTCAGAGGTCAGCCTGAGCAGGGGAGGGGTGCAGGTTCATGGGTTCCCTTGTCCACAAGGTCAGGGAAGGGACCTACGGGTATGGATGCTCAAGATCTGGGGACTGATGTGGAATTTCCACGTGCTGGAGACCAGACACAGCACGTGTTCCCACCGTGAATGGTCCTGCTCTTGGCCCTCCTTGTTTCACACGGAAGTTAGAAATGGTAGCGGGTGAAGGTGAGCGTGTGTCTGTCATGTTCAGCCTCCACCAGCAAGGATGATGCAACACCCGGAGCTCTTCTTGCTAGCAGTTTATTCAGGACCTTTTCTCTCTTTTTTTCTCTTCCCCTCTCTCTGGGCAAACCTCTCCCAGCCCTTAAAAAGGCATGGGCTAACAACTCCTGATTGTCAGGTGGGCACTGCCCACAGGGCCACACATATGCAAGCAGCTGACAATCATTGCGTGATAATAGCATAAGTCAGGCCTTAGCCATAATTAGGAGCTGATTATCAGATGTGGCTCCATGCAGCTCGCTACACGTGTCTGTAGCTCACAGACGCGCTTATAACTGAAGGCCCTGGTTGAACACTGTCTATCAGGAAAGAAGCAGCTTAGGGGGAAAGGTTGATTTAGTTCAGGTTATAGTTATGGTGGGGGAGGTGCAGCGACAGGAGCTTGGAGCAACTGGTTATCCATAGTAAAGAGCAGAGAGGGTTGGGTGGGTGGACTGACAGACAGACGGACGGCAGGCACAGCAACCAGAACTCAGCTGTTAGTTTCAGTGAGGGAGTCAGTGGCCTGGGTCAGCCCCCAGCAGAGAGAGTTGCTGAGAAGGTGGGTGTGAAGGTTTCCTGAGTTAGGACTTTTCTGCTTCTTCTAAGAGCTGGTTCTGCTGTGAGTGTCTTGCTGTGCTTTCCTCATCCGTGGAATGAGTGGTGAGGTAACAGTAGCCACACCTGGCAGCTCAGGATTTCAAGGACGCTTGAGTTATTTGTACTCTGGGCAGGGCTGTCAGGCCCTGTAGCAGCCCTGGGTAAGCAAGGATCCTAGCGCACAGCCCTGCCTGCCTCCGCATCTGCACCTGCTCTCATCCCATGCTTTCCTACCCACATGCCAGGATTTCTGGGTGAGAAAACAAGCAGATGAGCTCAGTGAGTACTGAAAGACAGGCACCTTGTAATGACACACAGCCCCAACTACATGCCCGCTTCTCCTCCTGCTCCCACTGCTCTCCCTCTTTACAACTGCTAGACTTTTTAAAAAGTTTTTTAGCATTTTTAAATTAATTATTAGGGGCTGGAGAGGTGGCTTAGAAGTTGAGAGCACTTGTTGCTCTGACAGAGGACCCAGGTTCAGTTCCCAGCACCCACATGGTGACTTACCTCCACCCAGTCCCATGGGATTCTGTGCCTTCTTCTGACCTCCACAAGCAGCAGCCTTCGTGCATGTGCGCAATGGAGGCAAGCAAAATGTGTACTACGTAAAAAAATTGTTAAAAAATGAATTTTGTATGTGTGTGAGGCACGTATGTCTTGTGCATGTGGAAGTCAGATGGCGGCAGCTGCAAGTGGATGGGCTGTGGTCCCTCCTCCTACTGTCCCCAGAGCTCAGTGCACCTGAGCAGAACGGCTGGTCTGCTCAGCTTTTAATTTTCCTTTGTGGCCCTGATTTCTGGTGGGTGTTGATGTATGAAACAGAAATCTTCATGTTCTGTGCCCTCCTAAGTGTTGTTCTCCCCCATTCCCCCCAAGTGCCTCTACCAGATCTTCTTATCTGATTTTCTTATCTGAAACCTTCCAGACCTCCCCCCCCCCCCCACGCCTGACTGTTCTGGGATCTGAAAGCCATAACCCATGTTCAAAGTCAGGATCACGGAGCTCACCTGACCCAGGATTGCGAAAAGTCTCCTGTGTGCACAGCAGCAGCTCTGTGTCTTCTCTTGTCTTTCAAGATGACCCTTCAGGGTGCCAGTCATGTAGTCACTGTTGTGTGGCCGCTGTCTGTCTGTCGTGTAGCCGCTGTCTGTCTGTCGTGTGGCCGCTGTCTGTCTGTCGTGTGGC
>NC_022015.1:1194583-1200838 GCF_000317375.1 Microtus ochrogaster | reverse complement strand
GTGTGGCCGCTGTCTGTCTGTCGTGTGGCTGCTGTCTGTCTGTCGTGTGGCCGCTGTCTGTCTGTCGTGTGGCCGCTGTCTGTCTGTCGTGTGGCCACTGTCTGTCTGTCGTGTAGCCGCTGTCTGTCGTGTAGCCGCTGTCTGTCGTGTGGCCGCTGTCTGTCTGTCGTATAGCTGCTGTCTGTCTGTCGTGTAGCCGCTGTCTGTCTGTCGTGTAGCCGCTGCCATATGACACGCTGTCATGTGTACACGCTGTCTGTCGTGTAGCCGCTGCCGGTCATGTGTCCTCTGTCTGTCATGTGGCTGCTGTCTGACATATGGCCGCTGTCCATTTTGGGCCCTCTACTTAGCCATCAGCAAACAAGCCAGGTACCATTTCTACCTTGGCAGTTCATAACAGACAGTTCTGGATGTCCTGACACTTTATAGTTAAGATGTTAAAAGGAGGGCCTAGTCATGTGACAGGAGCTGTTTCTTAAAAAGCTCCTGCTGCAGATGGCCCAGCTTCTCTCTAGATCCCAGGGACTTTGCTAGTGGCTTTTGCTGGGGTGTACAAAGAGAGAGATCCATGTTGTATCATATCTCCTACTTCCAGCACATAGGGCTTGTTACATCTTAAGAGCCCAGTGCCAAGCCACCTGTGCCTCTGGGAGAGGCCTCACTGCAAGCTGACAGGTTTCTATGACCCCACAGAATTCTTAGTGGGATGTGCCCTCCAGAGCTCAAGAGAATTCAATTTATCTTACGCTTCTCTTGATTTTTTGAACCAAGGGTCTAGACTCTAGGGCATGATCAGGGCATCTCTACCAGTTTCACCTTTCACTATGACTCTTACTTTGAAGGAGTGCTCTGGCAGAGGGTGAGCACTGGATGCCTGGACTTCCATATGTGTTCTTATGTACTCCAGTGGAAGAAGAGTAGACACATCTGGCATTCATGTGGAAAAGACAACAGTCTTTAATTTGGCACTAGAGCTGTGTTAACTCCCTTGGCTTCGGGCATTATCCAGAGAGGTTGTGGCCATTTGGATGGCCTGTAGAACACCAGACAGACATCATATTGACTACATCATGTGACCGGGCAGGAAAAGCAAGTGGTACCCGACTTCTCAGAGCTGTTTTCAAGACACGTGTTCCCTGTGAAGTTGCAGGGACCTGCTGATTCTGCAAAGCTTCGTAGTTGAGAGGTGACACCCAAGAGAACTACATCTTTTCTTAGAGCCTGAAAAGTCACAGAGGGATCCTGGAGGAGAGACAGGTTCAGGTTAGCACTTTGAGGAAGGATTGAGCATTCCGGGGAGTGCTTAAAGAGGTGAGTGTCACCTGGGAGAGAGAGAGAGAGAGAGAGAGAGAGAGAGAGAGAGAGAGAGAGAGAGAGAAACAGAGACAGGACTCCATAGTTGTTTAGAGGCAGAGGCTTTGTTGGATTGGATGTGGGGTGAGCAGACAAGTACCCTGCTGGTGTATCGTCAAGATGTGTTAAACTTCAGTTCTCATACTCTCAAAAGAAGGTTGACTGGCTGACTTTGGAGAAGCCCCAGGAACTCAGGGCAGGTCCTTCCCTTTCACTGGTCCTGAAAGTGAAGCTGGCGGTTTCTGAAGTTTCCTTCCGGGTGGAGCAAGCAGGTCCTGAAAACTTCCCCCTGGCCCTCTGGGGTCCCGCTTCCTGAAGGCTTATTATAGGGACTGACCTTTAACTCGGGCCACACAGGCTGCTCAGATGCAGCAGCCTGGGAACTCCAGGACTAATTCCCCTGAGCCAGGCACCAGGTTCTCAGCCAGATCCTGGCTGCTGTTCCCAGCCCTACAGCTGGCCCAACCTGTCCCTTGACCAAACTTAACCGTCTTGCTTCAAACTTTCCTTCCTGATCCACTGTCCTCAGGAAGTGGCTCTATCTTCTCCACCTGTTGGTCCTCTTTGGCCAGCAGCTCTTCATACTCTTAGTGAGAATCTAAGCCAAGAATGCAGTATATCAGCTGTTAGAGACTGGGGAGACAGCCCTTGGGTAAAGTGCTTGCTGCCCAAGTGTGAGGACTTGAGCTCAGATCACCAGGGCTGGATGTGGTGGTGGTGTGTGTCTAATTCCAGGGCAGTGTCCCTAAAGTGAGATGTGCCGTGGGGGCTCGTGGGCCAGCTAGCCTGGCATAGCCTGTGATCAAGAGACCCTCACAAACTGGTGTTTTGACTGACCTCCCCAATAGGCTCATGAGTTTGATCCTTAGTGGAACTATTTGGGAATGAGCCTTATTGGAGGAGGTGTTTCTCTGGGGGTGGGCTTTGGAGTTTCAGATGTGAGCTCTCAGCTACTGTGTGCCTGCCTGCTGCTATGCTTACCGCCGTACTGATCATGGACTAACCGTCAAAAACTGTGAGTAAGACTCAATAAAATGCTCTTTTATGAGTTGCCTTGGTCATGGTGTCCCTTCGCAGCACAGTAACCCTAACTAAGACACAGAGCAAACAGAAGGCAGGGACCTATACCGGATATCCTCCTCTGGCTCCTATAGATACACTTACACTCACACATGAGCACACTCACATTAAAACAAAACAGCCAGGCATGGTGGCACACGTCTTTGATTCCAGCACTCAGGTGGCAGAGGCAGGCAGAGCTCTGTGAGTTCAAGGCCAGCTTGGTCTACAGAGTGAGTTTCAGGACAGGTTCCAAAGCTACACAGACAACTCATGTCTCAAAAAACCAAACACCGCTTAAAACGACTGCTTGTAAGATTGTAAAAAACCACTCTTTGCTGGCCTTGTATCTGTGCCTCTTTTTTGCATTTGGGAGTTTGGGGGTCCCTCTGGGGAGACTGGAAATTGAGTGGCCTGGGCTGCAGTAGAGGTGCTGGCCGTGCACCTTGCAAAGCTCAAGCTTAAGCCACCCTGAGACTGGGTTTGTACAACTGTGTTAGCAAAAAGCCACGAGAAGGCTCAGTGAACACTGCTGCTCTGTTTGGCTCACAGAAAACCATGCTGGCTTTGCAACTGTGGGTCTTTGAGGGTGCTTTTTATTTACCAATGTTGATGAACCCCAAGGGCGGGCATTAATCTGAGTCAGTCTTTTAGTCCTAGCCTATCGTAGAACCCACACAGCCTGGCCTGACTGGTCTCCATTCTCCATTGCCTTTTTATGTATGGAGAAGCTCTTCAGCCCAAAGAGAAAAGGAACTAGTCAGTAAATGGTCTCTGTCTTCATTACGGTATCAATTGTTATGAAGAAACAGACCAACTTGAGGAAGAAAGGATTTATTTAGCTTACAGTTCTGTATAGCAATTCATCATCATAAATAGTAAGGACAGGAACTCAAACAGGGCAGGAATCTGGAGGCAGGAGCTGATGCAGAGGCAACAGAGTGGTGCTGCTTACTGGCTTGCTCCCTATGGCTTGCTCAGCCTGTTTGCTTATAGAACCCTGGACAACCAGCTAAAGGGTAGACCTACTCACAATAGGGTGGCCCCTCCCACACCAATCAGTATTAAGAAAACGCCCTACAGACTTGCCAACAGCCCAGCCTTATGGAGGCATTTTCTCAACTGAGGCTCGCTCTTCTCAGATGACTTTAGCTTATGTCAAGTTGACATAAAACTAGCCAGCAGTCTCCAAAAATAAAGTGAATTAGGTAAGAAAATTAAATACAGGCTGGAGAGATGATTCAGCGATGACGAGCTCTGCTGCTCTTTCAGAAGACTCAGGTGAGTTCTCAATACCTACGTGGTGATGCACAACCATCTGAAACTCCAGCTCCAGGAGATCTGACTTCCTTTGCTGGCCTCTGTGGGCAGCAAACATACACATGGTTCACAGACAACATGTAGGTAAAACACCCATATACTTAAAAAAATCTAAAGAAAAAAGTTACCTGTCATATTTTGTTTGTAATCTTACAAATAAAGCTTGCTTGAAGATCAGAGTGCAGAGCTAAGCCACTAGTTAGTAATAGAAGCTGGGCAGTGGTGGCTCACACCTTTATTCCCAGCACTTGGGAGACAGAAGCAGATGGATCTCTGTGAGTTCAAGGCCACCCTGGGCTACATAAAATCAATCCAGTCTAAAAGAGAATTAGAGCCAGGTGATGGTGGCTCACACCTTTAATCCTAGGACTAGGAAGGTGAGGAATATGGCAGGGCAGAGAGAGGAATATAAGGTGGGAGGAGACAAGAGCTCAGGTACAGTCTGAGATGCAGTCTGAGGATTGGTAGAGACAGGATTGCCCCTTCAGTCTGAGGATTTGGTAGAGGTAAAAGGTCTCTTTAGTGGCTGACTGCACTGCTTCTCTGATCCCTCAGCTTTCACCCCCTAATATCTGACTCCGGGTTTTTAATTATTAATACCAATTAGAATTCATGTTACAGACACGCAGATAATAAAAGAATGAAAAATATCTATTCACAGATCCTGTGATTTGTGGTTGTTTAGTTTTGGTTTTCTGAGACAGAATACCATGGAACCTGGCATGGCCTCAAATAAGCTGTGATTGCAGATGTGTGCCATCACAGCTGGAGAAATGGCTCAAAGGTTAAGAGCATTTAACTGCATTTTCAGGGGTCCCTGGTTTGGTTCCCAGCACCCACATTGGGCAGCTCACAACCTCCTGTGCCTCCAGTTCCAAGTAATCTGACGCCCTCTCTGGCCTCTGTGGGTACTACATGCACAGTGTACGTAAACACATGGCGGCACACACATAGTAACCACAAACTGGTGTGCAATACCACAGCCAGCTTTATGATGTGATCTTATATGTAGAAAATTCCAGATGATCTACTAAAGACTATGGTTAGGACAAATAAGAGAGCTAAGTAAGGTTCCAAGATTAGTATACAAAAATATACTTTCACACAATATCAATAAACATACTGCAAATTAGGTTCCATTTACAATAGCAGCCAAAAGAAAGTGTTTAGGGAATGTAGCAAAAGCAAATGCAGAATGTGTACTCTGAAAACCACAGAAGATCATGGAGATAGGAAAAGGCCTTGGTAATAGCTCATGTTCATGGATCAGAAGACCTAGGATTGGTGAAATATTACCCAACTGAGCTATAGAGTCAGGGCAGTCTCTTTTACAATCCCAGCCAGGGGCCAGCAGAGGGCTCAGGAGGGAAAGCATTGGGTATGCAAGCCCACTAAGCAGATTCTGAGCCCCAGAACCCACATTAAAGACTGGCTGTGGCACTGTGCATCTGTAACCCCAGCACTCCTTGGTGAGAGGGGAAGAGGACACAGGAGACTCGCCCAGTGAGGCTGGACTATAGCCCAGGAGCGACAGACGGAAAGTGAGCACCCTCTCCTCAGAGGTGTCCTCTGACTTCAGCATGCAATTCATGGCACCAGTGCTCCCAAATACAACCCAGTCTGACTTCTTGTATACTTCATAAACCAATCTTGGGCACTGGAGAGATGGTTCAATGGTTAAGAGCATTGACTGCACTGGAGGTGGTAACGGATGCCTTTAATTCCAGTACTCAGGAGGCAGAGGCAGGTGGATCTCTATGAGTCTGAGGCCAGCCTGGTCTACAAAAATGAGTTCCAGGACAGTCAGGACTGTTTCACAGAGAAACTCTGTTTTGAAAAACCAAAAAAAAAAAAAAAAAAAAGAGCATTGGTTGTTCTTCTAGAGGACCTGGATTCAATTCCCAGCACTCACATGGCAGCTCACAACTCTCTCTGTCTGTAACTCAAGTTCCAGTGGCTCCAACACCCTCACACAGATATACATACAAACAAAACACCAATGCAAATGAAATAAAATTAAATTTAATAAAAGAAAAGCCAACCTTAAAACTCTATGTGGAAATCAAGGGATGTAGGCTAGCCAAATCAAACTTATAAAAGACTAAAGTTGAAATACTTGAACTTCCTCATTCTAAAACTTACTACAGTAATCAAGTTAGTGTAGTATTGGCATAAGGACAGACATAGATCTGTGAAATAAAATTGAGTCTAGAAATAAACTCTCATGTTAATGGTCTGTCAATTTTTGGCAAAGGTGCTGAGACAGTACAATGGGGAAAGATAGAGTTTATCACAATGGGGGCCTAGACAGCTGGTTGGTTATCTCCATGCAAAGAGCGAAGTTGGATCCTAGCTCCCAACACCTATAAAAACAACTCACGATGGATTAAAAATCTACATGTAATAGTTAGTGCTATAAAATTCCTGGGGAAAATTTAGTTACAAAATTTTGTGACCTAAGATTTGGCAATAGTCTTTTAGTTATGATATCCAAAACACAAGCAAAAGTTTCATCCTTCAATG
>NC_022015.1:1186646-1193443 GCF_000317375.1 Microtus ochrogaster | reverse complement strand
TTTTTTCTTTCTTTCTTTCTTTCTTTCTTTCTTTCTTTCTTTCTTTCTTTCCTTCCTTCTTTCTTTCTTTCTTTCTTTATTTATTTTTTAAAAATACATCTCTCATTTATGTATGGGCTGAAGAGATGGCTCAGTGGTTAAGAGCACTGACTGCACTTTGAGAAGACTCGGGTTTGGTTCCCAGCACGCACATGGCAGCTCACAACTGTTTGTAACTCCAAGATCTGACATGCTTACACAGACACACATGCAGGCAAAACACCAATGTACATAAAATAAAAATGAATTATTTAAAAAATGAAGAAGCTTGCAGGCAAGGATGTTAATTTTGAACTCCCAGAGTTCAGTTGTAAAGAATAAAGTATCATTCACAGTAAAGAAAAACAAACAAACAAACAAAAACAGAAAACAAAAAGGAAAGAAGCTTTGAAGAGAGGGCTTGGTGTTGAAAGCGGCCACTGCTTGTGCAGAAGACCCGCATACAGTTCCTAGCACCCTCATGGCGTCTCCCAACCGTCTGTAACTCTAGTTCCAGAGGACCTGATGGCCCTGTAGTCACAGCTACGGGGAAGCAGAGGCAGGACTGCTTAAATCTGAGAGTTGAGGGCAGCTAACAGGGCCTGTTGCTCAGTGGGAGAGCATGTACTTGGCATTCTCATGGCCCTGGGTTTGAATCCTAGCCGCCCCCCCCCCAAAAAAAAGAAAGGAAAGGAAAAAAAAAGAAAAATGAAGGAGCAAAGAAAGCTCAATGTGTTCCTGGCCAGAGTACAGAGAAACGGGAGCCCTCGGTGTATATCGGCGCAGCCCTCAGAAGGTTAAACATTAAGCATTAGTAAATGGCCCAGCAGTGCCACCCCGAGGTGTCCATCTAGGAGAAAGGAAGACATGTGAACAGAGAAGCTGGACATGAACGCTTACAGCAGAGTGTTCCAAAGGCGGAAACAGTCCAGATGTCTGTCAACTGAGGATGCTTCAACTGCTGTTTATCCACTTGTTAGCACACACCGCTGCGTGCTAAACATTGCACAGTGAACGGCACTCAGCTGGAGAGAGAATATGTGTATTGTGACTGCATTAGTCGGAAATGTCCAAAGTAGACACATCTGCAGGGTCAGAAAGTAAGAGCTGTGTGAGGCTGAGAACCCGGGCACAGGGTTCTTTGCGGGATAGTGAAAGCGTCCTAAAATCACTCTTGACAGTTGGCATGACTCCGCAAATGTACTCAGACTGCTGAGTTCCAGCCCGAGTGGGGAGTTCTACCGTGTGTGAATTGTCTCAGTGAAGCTGTTACTTATTTATTTTGTTTAAGTCAGGAGCTAGAGTCATAGCTCAGTGGCAGAGCACATGTCCAACATATGCGGAGCTTGGCTTTAATCCTCAGCACTGCAATAAAGCAAAACAAATGCCATCAATCCCCAAATCCAGTTTTACAGCCTGAAGTCCAGTTCACCCACTATAGTAGGGTATCATTCTGATACGGGTCTTCAAGGTACCGACAATCTGTACTGAAACCCACAAACTGCAGGCTGGACACCTTCCTCTAGGGGACATCCCTTTAGGATGGAGCCCAGCATCTGCCTGGCCCGAGGATGGTGCAGAGACTCGTGTTCCCAAGCCCGTTCTTGGAGGGATACGGAGCAGTGGAAACATTCTCCTTTCCCTCCAGGCAGTAAGACAAGCCTGATGATTAAAACAGAACAAACCAGAAACAAAACCTCGGGGAGAATGTTCCACAGTGCTTCCAATTGTTGCCACAGCTCCATTGTCACAAGACAGTATGACTAACGTCTCATGCAGGGAGGACTTACAGATATTCCCTGTATCTGTGTGTGCCCCCTCACAGATATTCCCTCCGCCCCAGCACCAACCCGCATCCTCCAAGCTAGGCAGGGACATGTGATCATGGTCCAGTGCAACAGGCAGGCCTCTGATGGCTCTTGAAAGCCCTCATTGGTTCTCCCTTTAGCGTATGTTAGCTCCGTTTCCTAGGTACCAGCCCTTCGGATGTGCAGGCTGCAGGACCACAGCCATGCAAAAGGCAGAGTGACCATGCGGGGCCTGACTTTTCTGATGAATTACTCACAGTGGGTCGACATCGCTATTACACCTCGTGCCGCACAGAGCCGCTGGAGAGTTGGCTGTCCCCTGGTCTAAGGTGCCATGTCTCTTGCTGAGACCCAGGAGCTGTGCCCTGAGAACTGCTATTCTCCAGGCCTCTAGCTCTGATGCAGGGTGCTGCAGGGAGGGAATCGCCAAGACCAGAGTAGCTGGAGGACTAAGGATCTATGGGCTCTCCTGGGAAAACATGGGAATGCCTTTCAGCCACAGAGTGTGGTCTTCCCAGGTGGTGCATACAGGTCTAGTGCTTTCCTATACTTTAGTCCAGGAGCAAGATAGTTCCCAGTGTGGTGTTTGCTGAGGGTGCAATTCTCTTCAAAGATGAGTCATCTTCCGGTCAAGTCCTCACATAACTGAGAAAGGAAGCAAGTGCTCTTGGGTCCTAAGGATGCGCATCCCATTTATGAGGGCTTCGCTTCATGACCTCGTCTAATACTGTGTCTTAGTTACTTTTCTATTGCTGTGATAAGACACCAGGACCTCTGGACAGTGGTGGCAGATGCCTTTAGTCTCAGCGCTTGGAGGCAGAAGCAGGCAGATCTCAGTGAGTTCAAGGCCAGCCTAGACTACAGAGAGAGTTCCCAGACAGGCTCCAAAGCTATAGAGAAACCCTGTCTCAACAAAACAAAAAAATGTTTTGCTTTTTTCCATGCTGGGGATGCAACCCAAGAAGCCCTCTCCCCTTTTTACAGCCGTTCCTGTCCTCACCAAGAGCAGTCAGCCCTGGTGTCTCTCCTCCGGCTGCTTTTTCCTCTTATGTTTCTATTGAAGCACAGCTGGTAATTTCTTTTTTTTTTTTAGATTATTTATTTGTTATGTGTACAACATTCCATGTATGCCTGCACACCAGAAGAAGGCACCAGATCTCATTTCGGATGGTTGTGAGCCACCATGTGGTTGCTGGGAATTGAACTCAGGACCTCTGGAAGAGCAGTCAGTGCTCTTAACCTCTGAGCCATCTCTCCAGCAGCTGGTAATTTCTTAGAAAGTCTTAGAAAGAACTAATAGAGGAAGGAAACCGACGAGTCTAAGATGGGAATCGAGGAGCTGGCTAGGGTGTCAGGAGAGAGATGCCATGTGGTTTCTTAGAGGGCCCATTGCTTCACGCCAAAGCCTTCATCCAGTCAGCTAGGTGTTGAGCACAGCTCCTGGCTGGCTCTGCTGATCGGGATAGAAACAGAAACACACAGCACTGGACTCTGTACACAACGGCACAGCATGAAGGCACGATGGGCAGACATCATAGGGGCACTGACAGCGATGACTGATGTGGTTGTGCTGGTGGTTTTTGTCAGCTTGACGCATACTCAGGTCATTTAGGAAGAGGGAATCTCGACCCTGAGAAAATGCCTTCCTCAGAATGGCCTGTAGGCAAACCTACGGAACGTTTTCTTAATTAACGATTGATATGAGCGGGCCAGCCCACTGTGAGTGGTTCTGCCCCTGGACAGGTGGGCCTGGGTTATATAAGAAACCAAATCATGTCGGGCATGGTGGTGCCGGCCTTAAAACCCAGCACTTGGGAAGCAGAGGCAGAGGGGCCTCGGAGTTCAAGGCTGATCTGGTTTATAAATCTAGTTCCAGGACAACTAGGACTGTTTCACAGAGAAACCCTGTCTCAAAAAAACAACAAACAAAGAAAAATGAAAACAAACAAGTAAACTGAAGCTAGGCAGTGGTGGCCCACATCTTTAATCCCAGCACTCAGGAGGTAGAGGCAGGAGAATTTTGAGGCCAGCCTGGAATGAGTTCCAGGACAGCCAGGGCTACACAGAGAAACCCTGTCTCAAAAACCAAAGGAAAAGAAAGAAAGAAAGAAAAAGAAAAGCAAGGCAAGCAAACAAATCCACTAAGCAGTGTTCTTCTTCCATGGCCTCTGCTTTAGTTCCTGTTTCCAGGTTCCTGCCTTGAGTTCCTGCACCGACTTCCCTTTCTGATGGACTATAGCTGTAACTGGAAACAAACCCTTTCTGACCCAGGTTGCTTTTTGGTCAGGTATTTATCCTAGCAACAGGAAGCAAGCTAGGACCTTGCTGGAGCGGTAATGTGTAAATGCCAAGTACTCACACGCTTCTTCCAATTATTATCCCTGCTTTGTAGATGGGAAAACTCAGGCCAGGTGGGAAGAGAACGGACTTGCCGCCACGCTGCTGACAAGGGGCGGAGCTAATGAGGGCGGAGCTAGTGAGGGAGGGGCCTTTTGGGGAGGCGTCCAGTGAACTGTGAATATCAACTTCCACGTCACTGTAATGCGGTCATTCAGGGGATCACCGAGCTTTACTTTTGCTTTTGTTTTTCTTATTTATTTATTTATTTATTTATTTATTTATTTATTTATTTTTATTGAGCTATATATTTTTCTCTGCTCTTCTCCCTTCCTCTCCCCTCCCCTTCTGCCCTCTCCCATGATCCCCATGTTCCCAATTTACTCAAGGGATCTTGTCTTTTTCTACTTCCCATGTAGATCAGATCCGTGTATGTCTCTCTTAGAGACCTTTTTGTTGTCTAGGTTCTCTGGGATTGTGAATTGTAGGCTGGTTTTTCTTTGCTTTATGTCTAAAAGCCACTTATGAATGAGTTCATATTATATTTGTCTTTCTGGGTCTGGGTTGCCTCACTCAATATGGTGTTTTCTAGATCCATCCATTTGCCTGGCAAATTTCAAAATGTCATTATTTTTTTCTGCCGTGTAGTACTCCATTGTGTAAATGAACTGCATTTTTCTTATTTATTCTTTGGCCGAAGGGCATTTAAGTTGTTTCCAGCTTCTAGTTATGACAAATAATGCTGTTATGAACATAGTTGAGCAAATGTCCTTGTGATATGTTTGAGCATCCTTTGGGCATATACCCAAAAGTGGTATTGCTGGGTCTTTGTTGCTTTCATTGGTTAACTAATAAAGAAACTGCCTTGGCCCTCATAGGACAGAAAATTAGGTAGGCGGAGTAGACAGAACAGAATTCTGGGAGAAAGAAGCCGAGTCAGGAGCCGCCATGATTCTCCCACTCCAGACAGGCGCAGGTTAAGATCTTCCCTGGTAAGCCACCTCGTGGGCTACCAGATTATTAGAAATGGGTTGGATCAATATGTAAGAGCTAGCCAATAAGAGGCTGGACCTAATGGGCCAAGCAGTGTTTAAAAGAATACAGTTTCCGTGTAATTATTTCTGGGCATAAGCTAGCCATGTGGGAGCCGGGGTGGCCGGGTGCTAGGAATGTAGCCCGCCGCTCCTCCACTGCAACAGGTCTTGGGGTAGGGTTGTTTCCTAGTTTTCTGAGAAATCGCCATTCTGACATCCAAAGCAGCTGTACCAGTTTGCATTCCCACCAGCAATGCAGAAGTGTTCCCTTTACCCCACATCCTCTCCAGCATAAGTGTCATCAGTGTTTTCGATCTTGGCCATTCATACAGATGTAAGATGGAATCTCAGAGTTGTTTTGATTTGCATTTCTCTGATGACTAAGGATGTTGAGCATTTTCTTAAGTGTTTTTCAGCCATTTTTGATTCCTCTGTTGAGAGTTCTCTGTTTAGGTCTGTAGCCCATTTTTTTTATTGGATTATTTGTTCTTTTGATGACCAATTTCTTGAGTTTCTTAACATAGACAAAAACTGAATGAACATCTGGCCAAGATAGAAAAAAGGACTATCCTTCTTTTGGGCCTAGGCAGGTAATACCAACAGGGAGGCATCCTGGTTAGCTGGGATATAGTCCTTCCTTGATTTCACTGGTCAGCTCTTCCTTTGCAGTCCCGTTGTTGACCTACCCAAGTTGGACTCAGCAGCCCATGGAATGCCGGGCCTGTGGTGGTCTGTATATTTGAAGAGGTCCCAGTGACTCTCCTCTTAGCCTGGGGGGAGAAAAGGGTTGCAGGGACTCAAGGCATTGAAGGAGAATTAGTGGGAAGTCAGTGGAAAGTCCATAACTCAGTGTAGCTTCTTATCATGGAAAATATCGTGGGGAGAATTGCCAGGAGGCACGGGGCAAGCACCTGAATAGGATCAGTAAGAAAAAGGGGAGCCCCCCCCCGGGGGGCCCTTAGAAAATACCAGAGCCAGCATCTGTTTGGTGGACCCTTCCCATCCCAAAGGGATAAAGTGGTTGGCTACTTTCCCTTTCCCTGGGGCTCGGTCTTGCCCTGTTCAGTTTTCCGTCCCGTGCTGGGGATGGGACTCGGCTCCTCAGTAAGACCCGCAGGGACCGCTAACTTGTTAGAAGAGAACAAAGAAAGTTTTAAATGTGATAGTTGGGTACACGCAGGGACCCGGTGGATGCAGGGGGGGTCCTTGGGGCAGAAGCGAGGGAACTGGCCTCCGGGAAGGAGAGGCAGCTTTGAGAGAAGATCGGCCAGTGAGACACTTCCTGGAACAGCCGCTGCCAGGACATGCACAGGGGCGCCCCTGCTGATTTTAAGTTGGCTACAGCACCGTGCCGAGCTGCGGCCTCTCAGTAGTACCCCGGGTAAGATGTTCTCTGGGGAGGGGATCGAGGAGAGGGGGCAGCATTCCATATTTGGGTTAACTGAGGACAAAGGGAACAGCTGCGAGAGTGGGGTGCCAGGGAGAGGCAGGAAGAGGAAGGAGAAGCAAACTTGAGAGTGAACCAGGAAATTTACCGCAAGGCGGGGTGTGTGTGTGTGTGTGTGTGTGTGTGTGTGTGTGTGTGTGTGTGTGTGTGTGT
>NC_022015.1:1180872-1186546 GCF_000317375.1 Microtus ochrogaster | reverse complement strand
AATGTGCTCACTATATGGAATGAATGCTGGCCGGACAAGAGGATGATCTGAGGCTGGGGAACTTGAGGACACAAGGACAGCAGACGAATGGACTAGAGGGGAAGAAAGATCCCCACATCTACCACAGGACAGCAACTCGGATAACCCCAAACATTTTAGCATATATTTTCTGCACACATATTTGCCCTTGGGCTTCTCCCTCTAATTCTCTCTCCCACCCTTTTCTTTTTTTCCCTTCCTCTTCTCCCCGCCCCCATAACTTGTATTCCTGAACCTCCTGCCTCCACCTCCCAAGTGCTAGGATTACAGGTGCCCACCACCGTGGCCATGTAGTGCTGGGATCAAACCCAGGCTCAGTGCACAATCGGCAAGTCACATGCCTGGCCCCACCAGACATTTTCCTATGTATACATATACTTCCACGTCTAATTTAAATTTGTGTGTGTGTGTGTGTGTGTGTGTGTGCGCGTGCACGTGTAAAGTGTGTGTGTGTGTGTGGTGTGAGGACCGGAGCATGGATGGGTGTCACAGTATTTTGGGAATCAGGTCTCTCCTTCCATGAGTTCTGGGGAATAAACACAGGTTATCAGGCTTGGCAAATGTTTAAAAAGTTTATGTGTTTGTGTTTGTGTGCACATGTGTAGGGGTGTCCTTGGAGGAGGAAGAAGGTGTTAGATCCCCGGAGCTGGAGTTAAGGTCAGTTGTGAGCTGCCTGATATATGTGCTGGGAACTCTACTCCTGCCCTCATGGAGTGCTTTCAGCTGCTGACTCAGCTTTCCGGCTCCCTGGGCGCCTGGTTGTTGAGGTGAGATGTCATGTGAGTGTTCACAGTTGCCTTTTCCACTTCAATCAATACTGATCTCTGGCCATATTTTCAGCGGGTGCGCAGCAAAAACATTATTGTTAAAAATCAAAATGAAAGAAATCAGCTTTACTGCCCCTTGCATGGGGAGCAAGCAGAAGTCTGGGTCCTCGCAGGCCTTACAGGGTGGCGCTTTCCCTCCTGGGAGAGAACTGTTTCCCCACTAGTTCTAGGCCAAAAGGAATGGCAACTTTAATTTGATACCACAGCCTGTGCACGGAGCAGTGACTCACCAGGAAGGTGCCTTCTCCAGATATTCCTGGCCTGTCACTGTCACCTAGATCTTAGGACAGGTCCTAACTTTAGCTCAGCTGTGCCCAAGATGATCTGTCTACTTCCAGTTCTTTGAATCTTCCAATTATCCTACTTCCTAATTCTGATAGCTTGTGTGTGTGTGTGTGTGTGTGTGTGTGTGTGTGTGTGTGTGTGTGTGAATGCATGTACCCGTGGCTGTCAGGGGATAATTTATGGGAGTCAGATGGAACTTAGGTCATCAGGTTTGCACAGCAAGTGTGTTTACCTTCTGAACTATCTCCTGGGTCTGGGATGTCTTTTGTTGTGTTTGCTTTGGTTTGTGTTTTGAGATAAGGTCTCACTGTGTCGCTCTAGTTGGCCTGAAATTTTCTATGTATAGACAGGTCTATCTCAAATTCACAGAGATGGACCTGTCTCTGCCTCCCAAATGCTGAGGTGTGCACCACCACTCAACTTGTTGTTGTTTTGTTTTGAGAGTCTTCTATGGTGTTGGAATGACCTGTTCTCCATAGGGTCTCCAGCGGCTGGTGCTGACTGGGAGGTCTAAGAGGACCAGCTTTCTCCCGGGGGAAGCACATCACTAGGAGCAGTTTTGTGCTTCCTGTTTGTTCTCTCTGCTTCCTGCTTGCTTGTGGTTGAGGATGTAAACGGTCAGCTTCTATCTTGGCTTTCATGGCTTCCCTCACCGTTACACTACCTTGCCATGACGGACTCATCCCTCTGGATCTGTAAGCCCACATAAACTCTCTTCCGCAAGTGGCCTTGGTGGTGGGGTTTATCACAGCAGCAGAAATAACTAATATAGCTTCACTCTCTAACCCAGGCTGGCATCGAACTCATCCAGCCTCAGCCTTTTGAGCACTTCCATCACAGGCCTGAGCTCCTAGGCCCGGCTGTCCATGTGTGGGTTTCTATCTATTGTATCTTCAGTGCTGTGCAGGAGTCTGGGTATGGTCCGATGTGGGCTGGCTCTATTCTCTGAGATACTGGAGCTGTCCTCGCTGCAGACTTTGTCCTCAGGTTAACTTCACTCACGATAGCAAGATGAAATCAGGGATTTCACAGCAGGAGCGAAGGGCTTAACATCAGCAGGACCAGCAAGATTCTCGAGGCTCACTGTGAGTCTTCTGATCTTGTTATCATGTCTGTTCTTGGGCCACTTTTGTGGCTGGAAAGACAGAACATGCTGGTTTGTCCAGTGACCATGCTTGGAGTAGTTTTCCAAAGCCAGAGAATTGCCAGAGAATTGACTGTGAGAAAGACAAGGGTAAGTGGAAACCTGCGTGTTGTCAGGAAGAGAGAAGGGTTGGTGTGTGCCTGCAAAGCAACCAGACACTAGCTCTCCACAGAGCACAGCTGGCTGAGGGTTTTCACTGGGGCTGGAGTCTTTCCAGCACAAACAGCTATTGGTCAGGATTGTCAGAGGCTTCCATGAGAGCTTGATACTCAGCCTGGACTTCAAGAACAGGGATGTCTTTCTGCACTGCAGAGCTTGAGAGGCAAAACCGCAGCATTTCCAGGCTCCCTTCCACTTCGCTTTCTGGGTGTGACTTCAGCGCTACTGTGAAATGTACCTCACTTATGTGCGTTGTGAAGGGTACGCGTGTGCTGCTTTCCAGCTGTTTTGTTTGTTCCCTAGCGGGGATGTTGATGAGCCACTGTGAGGGATAGAGAAGCAGTTGCTGGGACAAGGCTTAGGTCTTCAGAGGTTCACCCCCCCAACTTTTATTTCATTTTAAGAAAGGGTCTATGTAGCCCTGGCTGACATGGAACTTTTTGAATAGACCAGGCTAGCCTCTGACTTAGAGATCCTCCTGCTTCTGCCTCCCTGCTTGGATTGAAGGGCATGCACCACCACGCCTGGCCTAACATGACTGAGGTTACTCGGCTGGCCGAGGTCAAGCTTAGTGTTAGGCCGCGTGGCTCCTGCTGAGTCCTTGATGTCTGCCCACCAGCTGCCAATGCAGTGGTGGCTTCCACAGCAGGTTCAAGTCCAAGTCGGTATCTTTAGGAACTTGTCCAGGAGGTCCCGCCTACAGCTGCATCCTTCAGCTCTGCCCTTGCTCTACCACGCCTGTCTGCTTTAAACATTGAGAGCCTTTTGGTTTCCTGTGCCGAGAGACCGCATGGGCAGATGCCTTCTGGGATCTGGTCAGAGCTGGCTAGCTCCCCAAGCCCTACGTTTCCTAATTACATTGTGCCATAGGGAGATTAATAATCATTTCTTCCCAACAGGTCAGGGCAAGTGTCTGTTCTCTGGCAAGGACTCTTAGCCTCAGACTATAGCTGGAGAAACTGAGCCTCAGAGAGGTTAAAGCAACCTACCCAAAATGTCCCAGATAATGAACACAGGACCAGAGTTAACGTCCAGGTCTGTCTGCATCCTTAGCCTAAATTCATTTGCATTTTAAAAATGTCTTCTCACTTTCGGTAGGGAGGCAATGCATATTCATTAGGGAAGTGTTGATAACCTGTCTTTGCTGTCAGGACTGCAAAATGGAAGAGAAGCAACATTTTTTTCCTCTTCTCATTTTTTTAATTTTACTCTCACATGAAGTGGAATCGGGAGCCACCCATTACAAAACTGTACTGTCCATAGTGAGTCAAATAAATGTATGATCAAATTTCAATAAGAAAAAAAGAAAGAAAAACTGCACTGGCTGTGTGTTTTGCACTGAGGGAAGAAAGCAGTTTCGGTTCTTTTCTTGAGGATCCGGGTCGTCACTAGAGACTGACCACCACTGTGGAGGCTGGGATCTCCTGGGATGGTGAGGAAGGTAGAGGAGCTGTTGGTGGAGAGTTCGTGTCTAAGGCTTCCCACCCAGGTACCAAAGGAGCCTCCTCCATGATCACCAATTGGAGAACTGCAGCTCCCACCCTCCCCAGACGGATTGGGGTGCCATGGTCCAGGAGCTGGTACATCAGAGGTGTCTGGATCGCTGGAAGCTGAGTGTGTATGGGAGGTGGGAAGTCAGCTTTGCCATCAGAGGGAAGAGTGAAGTCTGTGTCCTGGGGTCGCTGTCCCAGGATCCTTGCAGAGCCTCGCTTGCTCCTTGCTAAAAGTCTGGTAGCAACCTTGCAAGCTCTTCAGCACATGGGAGCATCTCCGGCTCTACTTCCTGCCCCTCTAATAGATATGCCCAGAACTAGCTCGAGACAACTCGTGTCTGTCCGACGTCCCCCCAGGCTGACCATTTTCTGCTCCCGGTTTCCCAGTCAGGTCTAAGTAGAGGGCTGGAGGGCTTTCCAGGCTCCTGTTCCCGGGCCTGTCTCTTAGGGCCAGGTGTGTCTCAAGCTTCCAATCAGATGTGCTGCTGCGTCTGTCTCCCTCGGGAAGCAGCCTGTCTTAGTCCTGGTGGGTCTAGCAGAGTCTAGAGTGTGAGGGGTTTCTGGAAGTCTCTGAATCCTGTGTAATCTGCATTATAAGGGCTCTCTAGAAGTCTTTTGGCAACTTAAAAAAGGATTTATTTTAAATTATGTGTGTGTGTGTGCAAGTGTGTGTGTGTGTGTGTGTGTGTGTGTGTGTGCAAGCACGCCTGTGTGTGCACCAGAAGAGACTGATCACCTGGAGCTAGAGTTAAAGGTGGTTGTGAGCCATCTAACATGTGTGCTGGGAACCAAACTCTGGTCTGCAAAGAACACTAATCATTCTTAATTAACCCTCTAGCCATTCCTCCAAGCCCTGCAAAACCCCATCCCATCCCCACCTTGTCTTTAACAGCTTCAAACTCACCATTGTTGAGGATGACCTTGAGCTCCCTGCCTCTGCCTACTGAGTGGTAGGATTACAGGCAAGCTTGACCACACTTGGGGATGCAATCCAGAGCTTCTTGCCTGCTGGACAAGCACCCTAACAACTGAGCCACATCCCCAGATACGGGAGCAACTTTTCTAATAAATACCTGTATGTAATTGTGAAGACCCTGCTTCTCCGTCACACAGTCTCAGTTTCTGAAAGAAGAATGTGAACTCTATTTTCTTTTTCCTTGAGCACTGAGATAAACAATTGACCAACTGGCTTTGCATTCACCTATTAATAAATGAAAGGCACTGCCAGCAACCTGTAAAGAAATTGCAACACAGACTGACGGATAATTGCAAGGAACAGCAGCTCATGCCTTTCCTTGTTATCTTATTAATTGGCTCCGGGAGGTAATTAAAAAAAGATTGCACCATTTCTTTTACCAGTAATCTTATGTGATGATTTTTATCTCATAAAAAAATCACACTGACCAGGAGAGAGAGAGTTTTGATGCTTAATATTTTCCCACAAGATGTAGGCAATATTTTCCATCCAGCCTTAATTGGTCCAGGAGGATAATTCACCACGGCTTCGTCAATAATTCTAAGACTGCAGGAGAAAGTCAGTATGGGGCTCTATGGCTGTAAGTGAATCATGGCTGCTTTGGTAAGATGAGTGTCACCAAGCCGGCTGACCTGAGTTCAGTTCCCAGGACTTACATGTTGGAAGGAGAGTGGACTCCTGTGAATAGCCCTCTGACCGCCAAATGCTGGCACCAACCCCCACCCAAAATAAATACTTTTTTTTTTTTTTT
>NC_022015.1:1175423-1180322 GCF_000317375.1 Microtus ochrogaster | reverse complement strand
GATGGGTGACCCCAAAACTGCTGCATTGCCACAAAGTCCTGCACCCTCACAGATAGTGGCCTTGTGGGGGCTGCGTCAGTTAAATTTCCCTCTGCTTTTATGTTAATATAGTCAACAACTGAGAAGTGTAGAAAGATGATCAGCCAGTTTCTTCTATCCTTGCCGGTCATTTTCCCAGCCCCGCCCCCTGCATCTCTGCTAATTGCCTTCTTTACATCTCACAGGTCTTCCTTGCGTCTTCATGCAGATATGGGCAAGCAAGTACAAACACGGGCTTTTCTCCCACCTCCTTCTGTGTGTAAAAGGTAACACAACGCACATATCTTTTCCGTTTATGGACACGCAAGCTCTCCATATTGGAACCCAGAAAGTTTCTCTTTCCATTTGCACAACTGTCTAATGCTCTATGCTTTTCATGTTTCTTTTTCTTTTCTTTTTTGGTTTTTTTTTTGAGACAGAGTTTCTCTGTAGCTTTGGTGCCCGTCCTGGAACTAGCTCTTGTAGACCAGGCTGGCCTCGAACTCACAGAGATCCGCCTGTCTCTGCCTCCCAAGTGCTGGGATTAAAGGCGTGCGCCACCACCGCCCGGCTGCCTTTCATGTTTCTTATATTTAATTATTGATAGGGAGGGCACATGTGCATGCCGCAGTGTACATGTGGAGGTCAGAGGCCGGGCTGTGGGAGCTGGTCCTCTCTTTCCATTGTGCTGTGCATCTCAGGGTAGAGCTCAGGGCACCAGACAGACCTGGCTGCTGCTGCTGCTCTCAGCCGTTAAGCCTTCTCATTAGGCCATAATGCTCTGCTTTATGGGTGTCATATCATTTATGTTTTGTTATATATGGTCCAGGAGAATGACCTAGGATAGCCATAGGTAGCTTGGAATGAGTGAATTTATTAAGCATACAGCAAGCTAAAGTAAAAGAATAAATAGCAAAGTACAGATAGATAGATGCTAGATAGATAGATAGATAGATAGATAGATAGATAGATAGATACATAGATACCATCAAATTGGGAAATCAAAACATTTAGCAAAAATCAATCAGGAAGCAAGGATATCATCAAATCGAATGCTCAAGACATCCAGCAAATTGGGTGCTCGACTTGCCACCTGGGGAAGTTGAGGCAGTCAGCGTTCCTGACTGAGCTTTCAGCTGAGCTTCCCAAACATCAGGAGCCTTTAGATTGTGGGATAAACCATGGTAACCTCTGTTGAAAATGGTTCACCTTCTAGCTGTTCCCAAGGGCACAGTGATTTTACTCTTGGGATGAGGGACCCTAGGGGACACTTTGAGACAAATGTGTAGGTCTGAACTGGGGGAGGACAACATCACTTGCAGATCTGGCTTAGTGAGATAGCACATGATGGTTTGCTGGCGTAATGTACCAAGTTAACGGATACCGCTACCTAGGACTGAGGACCGACCCATACACATGGCCCTGGCTCCATCTCTGGGGGAGGGGAGGTGAACTAACAACAAATGGTAAGTTATAGAGGACCGTCATCTTTGTGATACCGAGCATTTGTGTCTAAGAACATGTTCTATTGGTATGGTTTAGAAAGTTTCTTCACACAGGCCTTGAATATTATCTGCTTGGCTTATTTCCAGGTACTGAATATTATTTCTCATTCTTTTATTATTATTTTTTTAATCTGTGGAGAGGATTCTGTAGTTTTCCACTGAAACCTTTCTATGTGTCATGATTATTTACCTAGGCACATTTCATAATATTGAATCATCCTTGCACCCTGAGATATGCCACTTAGTATGATGCTGGATCTCCTCTGGTTTTTGAGGCGGTCTAGCCTGGTCTCAAGCTCACTATGTGACCAGAGAGTCAGAGGTGTCCTTCTGATCCTCCCACTTCTTCCTCCCCAGGGCTGGGATTACAGGAGTGTAGCAATATACCTGATTTGGTGCTGAATTCTGGGTGCTTTTTTTCCCCTGTAGGGTCTTACTTTTTTACAGGGTCTAGCCTAGAAGTTTCTGGGTAGACCAGGTTGGCCTTCAACCCACAGAGACTTGCTTGCCTGGGATTAAAGGTAAGTGCCACCATGACTGGATGGTTGCTTTAAAAAAAAGATTTATTATTTTTATTTTGTGTGTGTGCCTGTGTGTGTGTGTGTGTATGTGTGTCTGAGCATATGTATGTATGCTTGCAGGTGCCAGAGGAAGCCAGAAGAAGGTGGCCAGTTTCTCTGGAACTGAAGTCACAGACAGTTGTGAGCTGCCTAATGTGTGTACTTGTAACTGAATCCTCTTCAAGAACAGAAAGTGCTCTTAACCACTGAACAATCTCTCTTGCGCCTGGTTGTGAATTTTTATTAAGGATTTTTAATTAATGGTCATCAGTGCCACTGATATGACTTGTTTTTTTGTGCATAGTATCATTGAGTTTTGGTATAAAAAGGAAGAATTTGAAGGTGTCTCCCCTGCTCTGGTGTGCTGTATAAAGGTTCATTAGCTTCTCTGCTGCAGCTCCGGGTGGCTGCTTTTCCAGTGGGTACATGCTTCTTCCATGCAGGCAGGTCGTCATCACTTCTCTCCTGAGACCCGTTTTGTGCATGTTGCTCTTTTGCTATTTAGAAGTCTTGGCCTTTTCTTTTTGTGTTGTCTCATGAAAGCCTATGATTAATATTTATAATTAATATAATATATTATATACACACATATACACGTATCTCTGTGTGTGTCTATATACATGTTAAAGTCAGAGTATAGAACCTGAGTGTGCACTCATGTGAACTGGTCTAAGAGTCCATCCTGGGGAGTCAGGCACAAAGGCCCCATGTTTGGTGTTACACCTTGTTCTGGCCATCTTGGAATCGCTAATAATTTCATCTTCAACAACTGGGGGTTTTGTTTTGTTTTAGATAGGCTATCATTATGAAACCCAGGCTGGTTGCAAAACACAATCCTGTCGCCTCATCTCAATGAGTACTGGGATTACAGGAGGACACCATGACACTTGGCCAGATTTGTGCTTTGTCAGTGAAGTCTGGTGGAATAGGAGTGCACAGATATGGATGTCTGAGACACCCGGACGAGATCGTCACTTGTGGGCTCTGTCATTTGCCTGGCACTTGCATACACCTTGGGATGAATGTACAGGACTGTGGGGCCCACACTGTCTGATCCAGAGGCTGTGGAAACCTCAGAAGAAAGGGAACCTGGATGTGGGCAGCATGGAGCCTTCCCTCGATGTCTGCACTAAATGTTACTAATAACACATTACAGAACAAAGTAAACTCCGGGGCCAAGCTTAGAGCTGGTGGTGTCTACAGCTACCACAGCCCTGCAAAGCTAAATCTACACACTTAGAAACCAAGGATGAGAAGTGTTACATTATTAACATACAGCACGTGGGACTCCTGAGAGTAAAAGCAAGGGAAACAGTTAACTGAGTGAGGACGCAGCTTACAGAACGGGAAGAATCTTTGCTTAGCTCTACATCAGAAGCTCAATCTCTAAAATGGCCAAAGAACTAAAAAAAAAAAAAAAAAAAGTGAAACAAGAAATAAAACAGCTTGATCAATGAGTGGACAAAGATAATTCTAAAGAGATGAAATACATACTGAGAAAGCAATGAGCTCCGAGGAGTTTAATGGGTAGCCTTGTGTGTTGGTGTGCTTTGACAGGAGCTGCAGAGAGCTGTGCCACACAATGGGAAGTTCTGAGTGGGATTTTCAGAAGAAATAACTTTGATCGTTTCAAAAGCAATGAAGCCTGAGGCGTCCAGAGAAAAGAAGGCAGTAATTTATGGCTACCATTAAAGACTAGGAGACAAAGGCTGAAGGGAAAGTTGCACTAAGTGAAGATTTACAAATGTGTTAAAACAAAACAAAACAAAACACCACCCTTCAAACTAGGGCTAGTCAGTGTCTCAGCACCAAATACAAAAGGAATGGGAGGGAGGAGCCAGAGACAGAGGAAGGGATGGAACCTGACAGCCTGAACTGGAGAGGAAAGGTTAAAGGAAACCACAATTCTTTTCTCAGCGTCTCTGTCCAGCAGCAGGAGAATATGTAAAATCCCGCCCAAAGAGACAGGCTGAGCCTGGGCCCTGAGCTGACACCAGGGCAGGGAAGCAGTCCTAGAGCTAAGTGTGTGTGTGTGTGTGGGGGGGCCTGTAGGTGATAGCCAGAGCCCTGAGGAGACCTGTGTGCTCCTGTGTTTGAGCTAGGTGGGGGCTTCTGATGAGTTTTTTTCTACCAAGGAATTAGTGTGTGTAAATATGCATGTGCAGTAAGTATATTTAGACATATGTCCACATACACACGATGCATGCAAACATTCACAGGAGAAAATGGAGTAAGTACCATCAGAGAAACCCAGAGAAGAATATTCACATCTCTGCATGTGGCCATCTGTTTCATCTAGGACAGCGGTTCTCAACCTTCATAACGCTGCAGCCCTTTAATACAGCTCCTTATGTTGTGGTGACCCCAACCATAAAATTATTTTCTTTACTATTTCATAACTGTAATTTTGCTACTGTTATGAATCGTAATGTAAATAGCTGCATTTTCTGATGTTTTTAGGCAATCCTTATGAAAGGGATTTGAATCCCAAGGGGGTGTGTTGAGAACCATTGATCTAGGGGTTAAGTATTTGTTCCTGGAATGTTGCTGACTGGAAAAAGATGGGAAGGCCTGGCTGGGAGGAACAGGTGGGAGGTAGGCATTGCTTCTGTCTGCAGCTCCCCAAATCTGATGTTTTAAGGTTCCTGTGGTCATAGATGCCACCTATGTCCTGGACAAAGCTGGGTGTTCTACTGCCTGTGGTGGCCCACCCTTGACCCCTGGACCCTTTTTTCTTTCACCTCCTTGCTGTTGAGATACACTTAACATTCGGAGAAGAACATTCAGAGAGAGAGAGAGAGAGAGAGAGAGAGAGA
>NC_022015.1:1166027-1175323 GCF_000317375.1 Microtus ochrogaster | reverse complement strand
AGAGAGAGAGAGAGAGAGAGAGAGAGAGAGAAACAGAGAGAGAGACAGAGAGAGACACAGAGAGACACAGAGAGACACAGAGAGAGACACACAGAGAGAGACAGAGAGAGAGACAGAGACTCAGAGAGAGAGACAGAGAGAGAAGACAAGACAGACATACACACAGACAGACGGGGTTCTCACGGTGCCATCAGCTGGGGTATCAGAGAGCCTTGGCTATAGCCAGGCGCAGCGGAGTGTGTTGGACTGGCCAAAGCAGCTGGACTCACCGCCCCACTAAGATACCTTGTCCTTAATTCTCCCGACAGGGTTTGTGGAACCCCAAAAAGATGTTGTTGTAGGGGTGCTGGGCCTGGGGTCCATTGTCCCCTTGTGTTGGGACTCAGCGGGGACACTTTCTGGGCGTCCTGTGACTATTTCAGGCTGGAAGGACCCGGTCAAGTTGGAGGGCGCTCCAGAGAGGAGCCGAGGCTCAGGGCGCGCGCGGGGCGCTGCTGACAGTGGCTCGGGCCACGGCGGCCGCGCCCCCTCCGCCCCGGGCCGGGGAGGGGCCAGGCGGGCGGGGCGGCACCGAGGACCGTGTGAAACTGAGGCCGGGGCTCTGGGGCGGGCGGGGCCAAGGGGTGTCGGTGGGCGCGGAGGCCCGGAGCCCGCACACGCCTCCCTGCGCCTCTGCCGCAGCTCCGCTCACTGCGGCTGCCATGGGGGTCGCGGGCCGCGGTCGGCCTGGGGCGGCCCGAGCTCTGCTGCTGCTGCTGCTGTCGCCTCCGCTGCTGGTCGCCGCCGTCCGGGGCCGCGCTGACCGGCCGCTGGAGGGTGAGTGAGCAGGCGCGGGGCGCACCTGGCAGGTCGTAGGGCAGGGTCCCCCGGGTCCCCTTGCGTGGTCCCCAGCCCTCGGGAGCCCTCACCCTCCGTCCTCACCGTCGAGGAGGCTCCTGATCTGGGCTGTTGACTTCTGCTCTTGTACCTGTCGTTTCAGGGTTTCCTGAGAGTGCTTGCTCGCCAGATTGTCAGGGGCTGAGTGCAGTAGCAGGGACTGGAGCCTGGCGTCTCTAGTTCCCCTTTGTGTAAATAAGGGAAACTGAGGTCGGGCTCCTGGCAGTTTGGCTCATTTTTCTCCTTTGGGGCTGTTAAGTTCTGCCAACTCCAGGATGAGCTGCAGAGAGTTCTGTGAGCACCGAATAGCTACTGTCCCAAGACCGGGACTGTCCTAAGCCTCCAGGTTTGGAGCAGCCACGCTCCAAACCAGTAGGAAAGTCTGCTCTAATCGGACTTAAGTACTTTCAAAACTTTCGTTTTTATCTTTATATCCCGGAGCGGTGTCGACCCTGGAAATGCTTTGGCTTTGGTGGGTTGAGAGGACCGGCAGGGTTGGGGTTGGATCTCTGGACCATCATTCCTACATTGCACAGCCTGAGAGATACTGTTTGCCCAGAGACTGGGCCAATTTTTACCCCCACCTACATCCCAAACTCGGAGAAGGCTGAGGGACAGCTGTCTTGGCAGTCTTCTGGAACTTTCTGGCCAGCCCTGCTCTTTGCTCCTCTGCTCTAGCAGCCAGTCTATGATATACTCATGTGCCAGGCGCATGCGCAGTGCTGGCTTGGCATCAAGGACCTGGCTCCGTTATAAGGGCGCTGTGGAGAGCCAGGTGAGAGCGGACAGTGACAACCCTGCATACTCTCTGCTAGGAATGAGCTAAATATATGGGAGCACGTGGTGCGGATGTCTACCCGACTTTAGGGGATCAGGGCTCACTTTCAAGAGGAGGCAGATCTGAAGTGAATCTCGGGGGCCTGTAAGGGATGCTTGGGTGATTCCTCTCAGAACAGGGCATTTGGAAATGGGCCTGGACTTGGTGTGGTTTATCCTAGGGTGCCCTGGCAGTATGACCTTTGGAGGAGTAGAGTGGGCGGGCTGGTGGGGGGTGATACTAGAGCCAGGTCGCTCACAGCTTGGAAACCATACCAGGTGCTTGCTGTGTTCCTTTGCAGATGTGGACGAGTGCGCTCAGCGGCTAGACGACTGCCATGTTGATGCGCTGTGTCAGAACACACCCGCGTCCTACAAGTGCTCTTGCAAGCCTGGCTACAAAGGGGAGGGCAGGCAGTGTGACGGTAAGTGTCTCAGGGCCCTGGGTAAGTGGGCGGCAGGGAGGCTGCCCCTCCTTACTTCTCATAGCTCACAGTTGGTTAAATGACTTCTACCTAGGGTCCTGCCACCTGCTCTTGGAAATGATTTTCAGATCCTCAAAGGGTTGGGGCATTAGTTCCTCCCCAGAGTTGATTACAGTTTTATCTGGCTCCAAAATGTTCTTTGGTGTAGCTTCTGGAAAAGGATATGCAATGCTTGGCTATCTTTTGGTTCTAGTTCCCTGGAGACCAAGGACTGGAGTCCTGCCTTCTGCTGTCTTTGGAGGATCCATCCTGTCTGTGGTTTTGGGCTGATTGATTGGGACCTACTAGACTTTAGAATTATACCCAGGCACTGCCTTATTTGAGTGACAGATTCACTCTGGAAAAATATGTGCAGAGGGAGAATTTAGCTCTTTGGTGCTCTAGACCTGGGGCCCTGAAGTCTGGACTCTGCCCGCTGGGATTAGTTCAGTGTCTGAGCCACAGATCATACTGAATGGAAAGTGTTCTCCCAAGAGGGAGCCAAGCGCTAGCCATGGCAGGGCTCTCCAGGGAACTCTGGGTCATTTCCATTGCTCCTTTTATGGATGGAAACACTGAGGACTTGGAGCACATAAATACATAATCAGCCTGTGGGCAAAAGTCACACCCTCATCTCCTTTCTGTCCCAGTCTGCAGCTGCCTCTCTGCTTGGATAAGACATCCCCATTAAACTGATGAGAGGTGTTTGGGCTCAGCTCTGCAGCTTCTCCTGCCTCTGGACCCAACCTTGATGAGCGTACTGGAGGCCTCTTTCACTGAGAGTTTAAAATCTTTACAATTTGGGCTTAACTCCTGGTGGGAATTGATCTGAATGCCCGCAGAAACAAAATCTACATAGTGAGTGAGAAAGTCCTGTCTGAGCCCTTGGAAGACCACATTAACTTCTTCAGGCAGGAGAAAAGACAGCTTAATGCATGTCTTTTTGGCTGACATTTGATGACTTGACTTAGTATTCATGTCTTGATGTTTCAAATGACCCTGTCTCTGAGAAGTCCAGTTCTTGGTGTTGGGATAGAATATAACATCCAGATGTAACTGGTGTGTGTGGTATACACTCATGTCTGGAGTTTGCTGCTCTTGTTTGGATTTTGAAATTTTTTGGTTTTTGAGACATGGTTTCATGTAGTGTAGCATGGCCTCAGACATACAACCAAGACTGATCCTCTTGCTTCTGCCTTCTAAGTGTTGGGATTATAGGTGTGTACCATCACACCTAGCTGTATTTTCTATTTATTTATATATGATTTACTAATTTTATGTACTGTGTGTTTTGTCTACATGTATATCTGCATACCAGAAGAGGATAGTGGATCCTATAGGATTACAGTTTTAGAGAGGCCTGAGTCACCATGTGGGCTCTGGACTTGAACCCAGGACCTCTGGGAGAGCAGTCAGTGCTCTTAACCACTGAGCCATCTCTCCAGCCCTCTATTTATTTATATTTTTAATTATGTGTTTGCTTGTATCTGTATGTAGGTATGTGTATGTGAGGGCAGGTGTTCTTGGAGGTTAGACTATTTTTCTTTTACTTTTCTAAAACGTGTGATTTTTTTTTCTTTTAAAGAGACTTTGCATTTAGAAATACTTTTAGACCAGAAAGGTTATGAAACCATGCAAAGCTCATGGATATTTTTCACTCATCTTACCCCAATGCTGTCAGCTTACCAAAACACAGTACAGTCACCCAAACCAGGAAATTAGCAATGGCACGATGTCATTTAAAAACCAAACTGTAAACATCACTCAGACGTCATCAGATTCTCCCCGATGCTGTTACTGCTCTAGAATCCAGTTCCTGGTCCCAACCCACAGAGTCAGCATCTGTTCCTCTTGTGTTTCTCCAGCTCTCACTCTCTCTTTGTCTCACATAGAAACTTTTTTTGAGATAGGGTCTTTTGTAGCTCAGTCTGGCCTCAAACTTTCTGTGTAGCTAAGGAGATGATGCCTTCAAATTCCCGATCATCCTGTTTCCACCTCCCAAGGGCTGGGATTACAGGCATCAGACACCTCCCCTGGTTTATGTAATATTGAAGGTTGAAATCAGAGTCTCATTCATGTTAGGCCAGCATCTCCAGCCATGACATCAATACTTTAAAAAGATTTATTTCATATGTACGTATGCTACACATATGCATGTGCCCATGGAGGCTTAAAAGGAGTGTCTGATCCCTTGGAGCTGCCTGATGTGGGTGCTGAGAACTGAACCAGGGTCCTTTGCAAGAGCTGCAAGTGCTCCTGCTGAGCCACCTCTCCTTCTGATGAACACTGTTTTGTTCATTTGCCTTGTATGAAGAGGCAAAGAATTGATAGAGCTAGACATGGTGGCTGAGACAGGAGGATTGCCATGATTTTGAGTTTAGCCTTGGCTATACACTGAATTTAAAACCAGTCAGAAGAGAACGTATCATGTCTTCTCATGATATGACTTGGTAGCATTGCAGGAAGGCTGTCAGAGGGACCTTTCCAGGAAACCACAGCAGCGATATATGATGTCACTATGTGCCATTTGGATGATGCCAATCATCACCTGGTTTAAGATGGTGTCTGGTGAGCCGGGCATGTAGTGCATGCCTTTAATTGCAGCCCTCAGAAGGCAAAAGTGAGTGGCTCTCATGAGTTCAAGGCCAACCTCATCTACAGAGTGAATTCCAGGACAGCCAGGGCTACACAGAGAAACACTGTCTTGACAAACAAAAACAAAAACAAAACAAAAAAAATGGTGTCTACTGGCTTCTCTACTGCAAAGTTACTATCCCCCTCATTTATAGTGGACGCATATTTGGGGGAGCCAGGATCCTTCTTGTCCCTCAAGTCTTTGTTCACTGGCGTTAGCCTCTGACTGTGGATCCTGTCTGTCTGTAGCAGGTATCACTGTGGTGTGCTGACTGTGGATGTTGTCTGTAGCAGGTATCACTGGTGTGCACCTCCTTAAGACTTCTCACTGAGCCCCCTTATGCATCTCCAAACTGGGTTCTTTAAGGAAGATCTGCCTCTTGCTCACCCATCCATTCCTTCATTGGTTTTATAACATTATTTATTTTCAGATTGTTCCAGCTCCAGCTGTTGGAAGCTCCTTTTCGCTATTGCCTATGTCATTTTTCACATCCTGTTTTTTTTTTTAATATTTTTTATTGTAAGCTCCTCCACACCTTCCTTATGTTTTCTGTTGCCCTGGCACCAAACCCTTCCCACAGTGAGCTCTGGTTCCTTTGGTGGAAAAGGATGAGAGTATACAGAACCCAGGGCTGCCATTGTTCCGAGGGTTCCTCTGTGCACACAGTTAGCACGTCCAGGCATGTATGTTGTTTATTCATTTTTGCTGTTGTTTGTTTTTCTGAGACAGGGTCTCTCTAGTATATAGTCTCAGCTGTCCTGGAACTTGCTGTGTAGACCAGGCTGGCCTCAAGCTTACAGAGATCCACTTGTCTGCCTCGTGAGTGCTGGGATTACAGGTGTGTATTACCTCGTCTGACTTATTTATTCTCTGTTCTTGTTCTTATGCATATATATTAAAAACTGTGGGTAGCGCTGACATTTTGAATTCTGTTGTCACTTCAGCCTTCTTCACTAGCAGGTTTTTCTTCCCACAGTAAGAAGCCAGCCCTTCCCTGCAGGTGGCAATGGTGTGGCTGGGCAGTAGAGGGGGCCCCTGGCAGTGGTAACTGACTTTGTGGAGTCCATTCTCTATGGAGAGACACCTTGTTCAGCCTAGCATGGGGTGAGGGCGTGGATGGAGAATGGGGAAGAGGAAGTACTTTACTGATGAGTCTCCCTTGTGTTTTAATTCACAATATATTTAGTTTGTTTCTTTGTGTGTCTCACTTATCCATTACGTCCCACCTGACCCCTACCCCTCCTGGTTACTTTTTTGTATTATGAACATAAACAGAATGTCATTGCATTTCTGAGAGTCAAGGCTGTGCCAAATTAGTCCTCAAACAGGTACTGTGTCTTCTTTTTCCCCCACCCTGCCCCTTGACTCCTCTTTCTACCCCTTTCCCTCTTATCTGTGGTATCCTGTTTATTCTTCCTTTGTCTTTTGTATGAATAAACAAATAGATGCCTTCTTCCCTTCCTTCCTTCCTTCCTTCCTTCCTTCCTTCCTTCCTTCCTTCCTTCCTTTTCTTTTTTTTTTCTGAGATGGATTTTCTGTGTAGCCTTGACTGTCCTGGAACTTGCTCTGTAGACCAGGCTAGCCTCAAATTCATAGAGATCCGTCTGCCTCTGCTTCCCATGAGCTAGAATTAAGGGTGTGCACCACTGCTGCCCAGATGCCTATTTTCTTTTTATTAACAGCTTTTCAGATGCATCATGCATATACCATAAATTTCACCAATTTTTATATACAAATCAAAGGTTTGTAATAAATTGTCTGAGTTGTATAGCCACACATCCAGAGTTTTCAAACATTGTACTCTCTCAGTAAGATTTACTATGCACACTTCATTCCCAGCCCTCCCCCAGCAATAGCTAACCAGTGATCTACTCCTGATACCTTCCTGGTCTCAGCAGCCGCTAACTAGCAACCTATTTCTAGCTCCTTTCCTGGATGCTTCCTATAGATGAGCTCCTTGTGTTTGGATTAGTGCTCTTGGTGCTGCTTTTGAAGCAGTTCTTTCTGTAGTCTGTATCCATATTTCATTTCTTTTTAAAAAGCAGAGAACGAGTAGGCTGTGCTGCAGATCTGCCATGGGCTTTGTTCTTGAGACAGAGTCTTGCTATGTGATCCAGGCTGTTCCCAAACTCATCATACAGCCTGCACTGGCTTCAAGCTTGTGACCTCTCTTTTTCTCTCTCTTTTATTGAAAATGGATTTTTTTCTCACATAATATATCCTAATTACAGTTTCCCCCCCTCTACTCCTCCCAGTTCCTCCCCACCTCTCCTCCCATCTGAATTCACTCCCTTTCTGTCTCTCATTAGAAAAAAATAGGCTTCTTAAAGGATAATAGTAAAATAAAATAAAAATGAACACATTGGGCTAGGACAGAACAATCAGAAGGAAAAGAGCCCAGGAGAAGGCACAAAAAACAGATACAGATGCAGAGACACACTCATTTACACACTCAGGAATCCCATAAAAACACAAAACTGGAAGCCATAGTATATACTCAAAGGACCTTTAAGTTGAGAGGGGAGAGAGAGAGGAAGGGGATGGAATATGAGACAAGGAACCCCAAAGGTGCCATCGAGTTCCTTTCCTGTTGACATCTACTGCTAGGCATCCAGCCTACCCTTAAGAGGAGTTTGTTTCCCCCGTGAGATTCCCTTGAGCAAACTAAAAAGTTCATTTGCAAGTGGTTATCAATTGGAGGTTATTCAGGATTAGGGATGGGAAATTAGGGATGGCCTTTTAGCGCCAGGACCCCATGTGGTGCAGACCCGTCTAAGTCTCTGGGAGATCATATGTGTGTTGGTCCTGTTGATTTAGAGAGCCTTGTCTGCTTGGTGTCTTCTGTCCCCTCTGTCTCTTTCTGCCTCCTCTGCTGCAGGGTTCCCCAACCCCTGAGGGGAGGGATTTGATGGAGATCTCCTGCTTAGGGCTGAGTGTTCTCAAGTCTGTCATTTTCTGCATGTCTGCCCGTGGGACTCTGGTCTCAGTTTTGTACCCTTAGTTCTGTTCCATGATCTCCTTATCCTCAGGCTGCTGTTCTAAGGACAGCTTTATAGTAAGTTCCTCTGGATGTTTCTGAATGGCATTAGCTCTTCTGAGACTCTTTATTCCCACATAAACTTTATTCATGTTGAAATTCTGTATGCATGTTTTTTGATGTGTTGAATTTAACATATTCTAGGCACTCTTTTGCATTTTGATTTTTTTCATTTAACAGTATATTAATTATTTCAAATCATTTCATAGCAACCATCTTCATTCTCTTTTCGAGCTACATAGAATAAATACATCGAGTGGATGTACCATGACTTAGGGTTTCTGTTGCTGTGATGGACACCATGACCAAAGCTATTTGGGGAGGAAAGGGCTTATTTGGCTTACACTTCCATATCATAGTCCATCACTGAAGGAAGTCAGGACAGGAATTCAAGCAGGGCAGGAACCTGGAGTCTGGAGCTGATACCAAGGCCATGGAGGGGTGCTGCTTATGGCTTGCTCTTCATGGCTTGCTCGGCATGCTTTCGTATAGAATCCAGGACCAACTGCCCAGCACTGGCACTGCCCACAATAGGCTGGGCCCTCACCCATCAATAACTAACAAAGAAAATGCCTTGCAGCTGATCTTATAGAGGCATTTTTCTCAATTAAGATTCCCTCCTTCAGCCGGGCGGTGGTGGCGCATGCCTTTAATCCCAGCACTTGGGAGGCAGAGGCAAGTGGGTCTCTGTGAGTTCGAGGCCAGCCTGGTCTACAAGAGCTAGTTCCAAGACAGGACCCAAAAGCCACGGAGAAATCCTGTCTTGAAAACTCCAAAAAAAAAAAAAAAAAAAGATTCCCTCCTTCTAGATGACTCTAGCTTGTGTGTCAAGTTAACACAAGGCAGTCAGCACACACCCCAGCCATTAAATTGCTGTCCTAAATACGAACTTTTAGGTTGCTTCTAGTATTTTGTAATTTGAAATAATACAACAATTAATGAGTAGCGCTTGTTTATTTTTCTATCTGGGTGGATTCTAAGAAGTGGGGTGGCTGGCTACCAGGTAAATGCATACATACGTCTCCTAAAGAAACAATAACTACTGGATCGACTCTCCTTTACTTTCCAGACGTGGATGAGTGTGACAATGAGCTAAATGGAGGCTGTGTCCATGACTGCTTAAACATCCCAGGCAACTATCGCTGCACCTGTTTCCATGGCTTCAGGTTGGCTCATGACGGTCATAATTGTCTCGGTAAGAAAAACATTTGACCACGGCCATTTTCCTCTCCCCACCCTCTAGCTTCCTCGTTCTTTTTGGAAACTCACCTGGTACATTTCCGTCATCAGGGAACTTGCCCAGCATGCACAAAGCCCTGCCTTCCATCTCCAGTGCTGCAAAAACAGGCATGGTGGTGTATGTCTGTCATCTCAGCTCTTAGGAGATAGAGGCGGGTTGATCGGTAATTCAACATCATCCTTAGCTACATAACAAACTTGAGGCCAGCCTGGGCTAAATGAGACCCTG
>NC_022015.1:1160253-1165321 GCF_000317375.1 Microtus ochrogaster | reverse complement strand
ATCCTCCAGGATTTCTGCAACTCAGAAACACTCCCTGGCATGTCCCCTTGAAGTGAAGACTGCAAAGTGTCTCCACCGGTTCCTGCCGAGAGCTCTAGGTCAGAACCTAGAAGTCCTGGAGGATGGTGCTGAGATTGCAGAGTGGGAGGATGCAGCACCCCAGGCGGTCGGCTTTGCTTGGCTCACTCTATCAGCCCTGCAGGAGGGCGGTATGCTGATGACCCTTTCTGGGGCTGACCTACAGGCCAACTAAGGGGCAACTTGAGCCAGGCTCTGTATCTGGGAGACAGATAGACAGATCTTTCTTTATGGTGTGGTAGGAATGGTCATGTGATCGGCTTGAAGAGCCCTAGAAGTGCCAGAGAGGTGGCACACTTGGTAAAGTGCCTGCAGTGCGAGTTTGCGGACCTGAGTTCAGATCCCCAGCACCCATGTAAAAGTTGGGCATGGCGTATGCACTTGCAGTCTCAGCATTGGGGAGGCAGAGGCAGTCAGATCCCTGGAGTTCACTGACCAGATGACCTAGCCCAGTTAATGAGCTCCATGTCCAGGGAGGGACCTTGACTCAAAAATATAAGTTGGAGAGCACCTGAGGAAGGCACTTGACCGTGAGCTCTGACCTCACACACGTACACACGTGCAGACACCCACGTGAACACCCCTTCCTCTCTCTCTAAGTCCAGGCTGAACTTGTGTTTGAAAGGTTGGACTCTGGAGTGGGGCAGAGGAGGAGAACATTCCATTTGGAATTCAGCCCTGATATGACATTTCAGTATTACCTGGCTTGAACCTTTCTTGTCTGTGTCCATGAGAGAGGCCAGGTTTGAGTGTACAGGCCTGTGGGCTTCCAAGCCTGCAGCTGTCAGTCATATCATGGGTGGCTAGGGGAGTAAAAACTCCTAAGCAGGCAGCTCCTCAAAAGAATACATTGAGAAAGAACCCTGTGAGCAGAAATAAACCACAATGAGTTGAAAATTCAGACAAGGCTTCAGTTTGTGGGACAGCATACACACTAGGGTTTTGTTGTTATTGTTGGTTTGTTTTCCATCTTTGGAGGAAGATTTCCCTGTGGTTTGCTTAAAGTGTCATTTTGAGGGGTGATATCTGATGGCTGACCTGGCCATCTCTGTGGGGAGTGAGCTCCCCGAGAGCAACAGGCTGGACAATCCAAGGCCTAAGAACGCCAACCAAGGTCGAGTGGGGCTTTCCGAACAGATTTTCAGGCTTAGAGTCTTGCCTTAGGCAATAACAGATGACTCAGCTGAATGTCCTTGTCACCCACAAGGGACATGAATTCTGTGGAGACCCTAGGTGTCCACTGAGCATGTGTGTAAGGGCTAAAGAACCCTAAGGGAAGGTAGTAGGGGACTGGGAGTATAACTCGGGAGAATATTTTTTTTTAATTTATAAAATTTTATGTGCATTGGTGTTTTGTCTGCATGCATGTCTATGTGAGGGTGTCAGAACTGGAGTTATAGACAGTTGTGAGCTGCCATGTGGGTGCTGGAATTGAACCATGATCTTCTGGAAGAGTAGCCAGTGCTCTTAACCTCTGAGCCATCTCTCCAGCCCATTGGTAGAAAATGATATTAGCCTGCACAAATCCCTGGGCTCAATTTCCAGCACCCCATAAAACAGATATGGGGAACATGTGTAAATTCAGTATTCTGGAGGCAGAGGCAGGAGGATCAGTAGTTCAAGGTTATCCTTAGCTACATAGCAAGTTTGAGACCAGCCTGGACTACATGAGACCCTGTCTTAAAGAAGAAGAGGAGAAGCAAGAAGAGAGGGAGGAGGAGGGAGAAAGACATGAGGGAAAGCTGTCCATTTGGAAGAGGAGGAGGAGGAGCACCCAGAGGGACTTCTTTGGGCCTACATACTTTGTGACAAAATGCTTGTGGCAAGAAAGAACTCAAAGCCCAGATTCCTCTGGAGTGGCAGGTTCCTGTGTTTTCTGGGGTCATTTCTTCCCTGTGGCCAGCCCCCTAAACACATTAGCTACCAATATACCCGGTAGCATGCAGAGTACAGACATCTCTCAGCTCCGAGGCCCTCAGTGCTGTAGTCTGGGAAGCAAATACATGGAACACAACAACACTCTTCCCTGCAGCCCGCCCACCTGACCTCAGTTCTGAGAGGTTTAACAGCACCACTGCCTGGCCTTACCGAAGTCCAGCTACACTGATGTCTCTGGAGGATGTAGCCAGGTCTCTGGGGACTGCTACAAGGTGGAGTCTGAAGACACCCACTAGCTACTGACCCATGGGCACACACTGTATTTATTCCATCTCAGTGTGTCACCAGCGTGATAACACATTGATAGCCGATTGTTTGGAGAGGAGACTTAGTAAGCGGCACAGGGAATGGGGCCATCGTGACCCAGGAGAGCTTGCCCGCAGGCATGCCAGGGAGATGGAGCTCCTGCTCACCACGCCCTCGCTGCAGAATGCCTAGGCCAGGTGTCCCAGCATGGGCTTCCTTTGGCATAGACGGGGCAAGTTTGTTAGGCTTCAGGGGATGGCTACAGTCCCATCAGTTTAGGAGAACATTGCTCGCCAGTGTAGGAGGACCCGTGCCTGTAAGACCTGAAGCTTGAAACCAGATAATAGACATTTAAATGTGAGTTTTCTGACTACAGATACACCCAGGATTCGGTGACAGGCACAGGACTATTAAGCTGGAACAGTGGTTGTTTGGGTTTTTTTTTTTTTTTTTGGTTTTTCGAGACAGGGTTTCTCTGTAGCTTTGGTGCCCGTCCCGGAACTAGCTCTTGTAGACTAGGCTGGCCTCGAACTCCCAGAGATCCGCCTGCCTCTGCCTCCCGAGTGCTGGGATTAAAGGCATGAGCCATCACCGCCCGGCTTTGTTTTGTTTTTTAAATCAGCTTTTTCCTTGAGCCTTTGTGCTATCTGAGGTTCTGAAAGTTTCCTTCTCGACTCTGGTCTTCTGCTCTGTGTTGTTTGTTGCTCATGCACTGATGTTATGAACACCAACCTGTGCTCTACTAAGTTATACAATTTTATATTGTATTATATAACAAAAACCTGTTTGTATCTGCCAGGCGTGCACACTTAGCGAGGACCCACAAAGGGTAGCGAGAAGGCTCTCAGCACAGCTGGGGCAGGGTCTCAGGCCACAGTGAAAGGAAGGGAGCGGTACTTCCTTCTGCCAGTGTCTTTCCAGGTTCTGGGGACTCCTGCTCACTCCTCTGCTGAATCTTCCCTGCCCCTGGCACTGTCCAGAATTCTCTACTTGGCTTGTGCCATTCTGCTTTTCCACAGTTCTGGCTTTGGCCCTCTCATCATCCACAAATGAATGATGTTCAAAGCTGTGCTCACACCACCCCATGGTGTTCACACTACCCCATAGTGTTCACACCACCCACAGTGCTCATACCACCCCACAGTGTTCACACCACCCCACAGTGTTTACACCACCCTACCGTGCTCATACTGCCCCCCAGTGCTCACACAACCCACAGTGTTCACACCATCCCACAGTGTTGTCTGCCCATACTATCCATCATGTCTGCTGGGCCCTCATACTTCAGCACGTTAGGAGAACTCTCTCTGCCTTGGGGGAAGGGAACAACCATGTCTCCATTTCTGTTTCTGAGACTGGTGTTAGTCTTTCTGGAAAGCCTCCATCCTGTCCTCCAAGGAGCACTGAAACAGTGACAGTACCTCTGGGGCATCTTGTCAACCCAGCAGTTTTCTCCGCTGGCCTCTCCAGCTTCCCACAGCACTGGTTTGGACTGTCTCTGGTGCACATGGTGCCAGACCCTAGGCTTTCCCCCATCTCTACTGCTGCCTGAGATTTCCCAGAGAGGGGGCTTGGCTGTGTGACCTTAATCTATCTTCCTGAATGTACCTCTAGTGACTTCCCTCCACGTCTCTCAGGCTCCAGCCAAATGGCGTGACTCACTGCTATCCAATTCACTCAAAACTTAAAGCTTCCCAGCCTCCAAGCAAGGGGAGGGCTCTGGCCCTCCAGCCTGGAATTTCTCTTCTCCAGGTTTGTAACTGAAGGACTCCTAAGGGCCCAGTCCTTGTCGGCTAACCCCACAAAGGCCTTGCTGATAGCACACAGTCGCCTGCCCCCTCCCTTCTTCCTCCTGTCACACCCTTCTTCTTATCTTAGGACCCATTGTATAGCATTTTTTTTTCTGTCCTGAAGGCATTCTCAGGAAGCCAAGCCCTATCTTGCCCATCTGGCCCTGTGCTTTAGAAAGTGAAGGTGTTCCATGGCTTTTGTGAACCAATTATTTTGTGTTGTCCCAGGGGCTTGTCTAGCTGAGCCCCAGACCCATGGGGGCTGGGCGAACCAACCACCAGCTCTTTTGGCTCAGGAGGGCATCTCTTAGCAGGAATCCCTGAGCGCCCTAGCTGGGTGGGGCTTTGAAACAGCCACAGGGTGACTTTTGATCCCTCTTTCCTTCCAGATGTGGATGAGTGCATGGAGAACAATGGTGGCTGTCAACACACCTGCCTCAACGTCATGGGGAGCTATGAGTGTGGCTGCCAAGAAGGTTTCTTTCTGAGTGACAATCAGCACACTTGCATTCACCGCTCAGAAGGTAGGTGCCTTGGCCTGGCTGAGGGTGGGAGGCAGAGTTATCAGAGCCCCCCCCCCACAATGATTTTATCAGGGAAGCAGAGTGCTAGTTTTGGAGGTTGGGGGCAAGTCCAGGATGTGCTGGTAGAAGGACATAGCTCTGTTACCTTCATCTTCATCACCTAGCAACGTGACAGTTTGTGGGATCTCAGGTCTTCGCAAACTTTCACACCCTCTGATCCCAATCTCTAAATAGAGTACTTTTCAGACACCAGAACATGGCTCTGGAGAAATTAGGTGTATTATTTGCCAAGTTTTTCAAAAGGACGTTGGGAGCCACAGCACCAGTGCAAGCCTGCCCCTTGCTCTGCGCTGGGAGAGGCGGCGGGAGTGGGAGCTGGACCCTCCCTCTGGGTCTAGCCTCTTGCAGCCCCAAGCCACAGCAGGCCCTGCTCTGAGTTTTGCATTTCTTGCCTTCTATGCTTCTAGGGCTCTGTGTTTGTGTGTGTGTGTG
>NC_022015.1:1135921-1159077 GCF_000317375.1 Microtus ochrogaster | reverse complement strand
TCCTCCTCCTCCTCCTCCTCCTCCTCCTCTTCCTTCGAGTTTTTTGAGACAGGGTTCCTCTGTAGCTTTGGAGTCTGTCCTGGGTCTTGCTCTATAGACCAGGCTAGCCTCGAACTCACAGAGATCCGCCTGCCTCTGCCTCCTGAGTGCTGGGATTAAAGGCGTGCACCACCATCGCCTGGCTGGATTCCCACATTTTAAGAGTGAAGTCTCTTTAAAAGTTCTTCCATTCTTTAATTACAAACTTATAAACTTATTGTTTATCATGGCTTTAGTGGATTTTTCAAGATTTCCTCATGGAGAGCGCTTGTCAGAGAAGCCTGGGTGGGGCAGCGGGTTTGACAGCGTTGTCACCTAGTCTCAGTGCTCACGTGGGGGGAGTCAGACACACTGGTTCTGATTTCTCCTCATGTCAACTGTGGCCCTTGAAGGGTAGTGATGGCTTTTTTCTTCCTGCTGGGGTCTCTGGATCCTGGTGGCATTGAATGAAGTTTCACAGGAAGTCAGAACTGGAGATGGGAATCGTTTAAGGAGGCAGGCAGAGAATGACAATCTCAGAGCACCTCTCCTTTGCTCTGACTTTCTCTTCTGGTGGCTGAGGAGGGAGGCAATGACCTGCTGGTAAAGCCATTGCCTCAGCACCCCCAGGATAGACTCCACCCACCCAGGAGGGCTTCTGGTCTCCTACTTACATTATGTTCCAGACCTCTGGCACAGTCTCCTCTCCTCCTCCAAGCCCCTAGACTGATTTGAGATCCAGGCTCCTCAGAGCAGAGGTAAACACCAGTGCGGTTCTTTCTGCGAGCTGTACTAGAATTCTAGCTCTTCCACAGTTCAGACATTCTTGGATCCCCTGATGAGTACTTAACAGGAGCATAGATGTCTGGAACTGAAACCCAAATCCGAGAATTGCCTTTGTGGTCTGGATGTGCTCTGATTGTCTGTTGTGTTTCAACCTGACTGCTGAGCAGATTCCTGCCAGTGCGAGCCAGCAGGTTACAGCAGTGTGCAGTGAGGACCCCCTTTCACCCTAGGATTTCATTCTTTCAACCAAACGACTTCTAAACAATCGTTCCTTAGGACCCCCTCCTTCATGTGTCCAGTATCCTTCTGGAGACTGTGTTCAGATAGACCTTAAAATCCACAATGGAATGCGGGTAAAAGGGAGGTAATGTCACAGGCTAGTATTTTATATTGCTACTGCTTTTTTAAAAATTATTTACTAAGTATTTTTCAATAAGGGGAACTGCTAGCTGATTTTGATGGAAACTCAAGCTACAGAAATTTTGTTACAAATCTTTAGAAAGCCCAGAGCTGAATCAAGAGAATGTGTGTTTTCACCCATGTAATGGAGGGTGGGCTGGGGAGAAGCATCGGCGTCAGCCCGCCTTTGTTCCTATTCAGGGGTGCTCAGGCTCTCAAAATGAGCATTTCTCCTTTGTCTTGGCTGCACTGAGGGTATTTGGACAGTGGACTGATGCCCTGGCCGAGCTGCTGGGAGACATCGGGGCCACGGGGAAGACTGCATTCAGTAGTGCATAGTTCTCACTTTATGTATCTTCTGTCACATTCTCAAGGAATAGTCTTATTTTTATAATAATATTATAATAATATTATTATTTGGCTTTTGAAGACATGGTTTCTCTGTATAGCCCTGGCTATCCTGGAGCTTACTCTGTAGACCAGACTGGCTCTTTATTCTGTTTTAAGTTCCCAGAAATATCCTACAAAGGAAGGCTGGCCAGGGAGCAAAGGTTTGGGGAATCTCCACGATTTCTGAGCATCTTCCCTTTGGTAAAGCCTTAGCTTTAGACATGACTACTAGACCAGGTCCTTGGGGAGTTAGGGCCCTGGCTGGCCTTCCTGGTTTGAACCAGATCTATCTACCTCCTCTAGCCGTGGCCATATTTTGAGTTGGGGTGCCAGGAAGGGCTTTGGGGGTCACCTCTTGAAAAGCCACCCACACTTTTAGAGTTGTCTCAATCCTCATCACCTCCTGGTGATTTCAGGTCCAGTTTGCTATGAGGGGACACCAGGGGCAGTCTCTTTGTGTATCCTGATGACTTCTTGTCTTTGGTATGAAATATTTCTTGTATAATGAACTCTGGGACAGCAAAGGTCGCTCTGCAAATGCCTTAGGCACACAAACTGAGTGAGAGATCTAGAAGGTGAAGGGAAGTTGTCTGGGGATGGACTTTCTGTGGGCTCCTACCCCTGGATTTCGAGCACTGTTACTTTCAAGTATCCCCCTGCCTCAGTTACTTCAAAGGCTCCACTGACCCAAAGACAAATACAAGGCTTGCTGGGTCTTTTGGGGGAGGGAAGGACACTCCCTCCGTGGGCAGCTCTCACCTCCTGTGCTGTTTCGGTACTGGGGTGTGAATGACATCTTCATAAAGGGCCAGCCAGAGCGGAGAGACCAATGCAGAAACTGAGTGCAAACCTCTTTCTCTGCTACTTGACAGCAGCCCTTGGCAGCGGCCTTTGAATCCCAGCAGCGTGAAGCAGACTGTGTGTGAGACATACAGCTCAGAGCTGTCAAATGGAAACAAGGTGGTCTTTGGGCAGACCCAAGAGAGTAGAGGACGCCTTCACTGCGGCCTTGTCTTTTGAGACAGAAATGTCATTGGAAGTAACTGTCTCCCAGACACGCAGGCAGAGAGGACACTCACTCACTTTATTAGAGTCTGTGGTTTTAGGGGTAGAATACAAAATAGTGTTCAGTCCTAGTGAAGCCGAAGAAGACCTTCCAGAACTCAAGTTTAAGACAGTCCTACTTCTAGTTAGAAAGTCTCGTGGGCTTTCTAACCATTGAGAACCAAGCCCCTCCCTCTTCCAGGGCTGTTTCAGAGTTGTATTACACAAATGCCAAGAAACAGTGTGTGCACACACCCTTACTGATGCAGTCCCGACTGGGAGGACAGCATAGGCTTATGCTTGGGTCTGAGACCTAGGCAGCGTGGTCTCCATGAGCTGGTCTCCTCATGAAGCAGGCTGCCGATAAACCCTCGCAGACACTTCTGCTGCTGTTTTACCATCATTCCGAGCAGTGGTCCGCGACCCCCTTGGCAAACCTCTGTCTCTGAAAATATTTACATTATGATTCTTAGCAATAGTAAAATTACAGTTATGAAGTAGCAATGAAAATAATTTTATAGTTGGGGGTCACCACAACATGAGGAACTGTTAAAGGGTCTCAGCGTTCGGAAGGTTGAGAATCGCTAATTTAACTGCCGAGCCGTCTCTCTAGCCTCAGCTCCTCTTCCTTAGGAAAATTTGAGGCATTGTATCTCTTAGGTGACAAAAGAAATCTTTCATGTCTCTGTTAATTGTCCCAGCCTGATTTTAATACATATTCTTTTTATGTATTTATTGTGCATGTGTGTTTTTGTGTGTGTGCACTCCTGTGTATACCCACAGGCCATTGCTCATGTGTGAAGGTCAGGGGACAGCTTGTGGGGATTGGTTCTCTCCTACTTTGTGGGTTTCAGGGATAAAACTCCATTGTTGGTAAGTGTCCTTTACCCACTGAGCCATCTCACCAGCCAGCCAGTCTTTGAAAGTGTGCCTGGGGTCATCTGAGTGGTACAAGCCTATTAACCCAGAACCCGGGAGGTAGAGGCAGGAGCATGATGAGTTGTAGCTACGTCTGAACATAAGTTCAAGGTTGGCCTGGGCTACAAAGGAAGATCCTGTCTCAAAAATAAAGACAAATGAGATATGGGGCCAGTAGGGATCCCAGAGGGCACGCCTGTGGCCGTCCCGCATCCACCCTTGCAGCTCTCTCTGCTGTGTCACCTGCTCCCTGCTGTTGTCTTGCAGAGGGCCTGAGCTGTATGAACAAGGACCATGGCTGTAGTCACATCTGTAAGGAGACCCCCAGGGGCAGCATTGCCTGTGGATGCAGGCCTGGTTTTGAGCTGGCTAAGAACCAGAGAGATTGCATCTGTAAGTACGAACTGTCACTCGGCTGAGGTGGGGTCAGAGAAAGAACCACAAGTCAGGGACACAAGAGCAAGCTGTAGGAGGCCTGGGGATTGAGCTCGGGCATCAGACTCAGTAGCAGGTGCCCTTGTGCTCTCACCAGACCAGTAAGGTTTTGTTTTTTGTTTTTTGTTTTTTTTTTTTTTTACTTTGTTTTGTTTTTTCCCTTTTTGAGACAGGGTTGTTCTGAAACTAGCTCTGTAGACCAGGCTGGCCTCGAACTCACAGAGATCCTGCAGCTTCTACCTCTCAAGTGCTGGGGTCAAAGGTGTGTGCCATTACCACTCAACTCTTTTTTTCTTTTTTAAAATTAAATGTTTTTAAGATTTCAATGCTTAAAAGTATCGTTTTTTAGGACATTTGAAGAACTTTTTAAAAAGTCACATTCCTGTGATCCCAACACTTAGGAGGTAGAGGCAGGAGGATCAGGAGTTTAAGGTCATCCTTGGATACTTGCTTTAGAATGAGTTAGATGGCAACCTAGGCCACATGAGACCCTATCTCAGAATGCCAAACAAAGAATCACATAGCATAGCTGGTTCTTTTTTTTTCCATATTCCTATTTAGTCATATTCATATGCATGCCCAAATTTCACATAGGTGTGATTATAGCACAAATATATAATTAGTTCTTTTAAATTAGAAATATTACATATGTAAAAATCAAAACACTGAGAGGTATGTAGTGAAAACCTGCCCTCCCCCTCCTGTTTCCTTTGCCAGAGGTTTTCCCTGTGTGGCTGGCCTGGAGCTCAGAGAGACCCACCTGCCTCTGCTTGCTGAGTGATGGGATTAAAGGTGCGCTGCCTCCCCTGTTGCAATCCCATAGTCTCAGAGTTGACTTTTTAAATTTTCTTTTTGGCCCACCATCAGTGCTTTCGTACACAGTCTTCATAATTCTTGGTTGATGTTGCAATCACTGTGTGCAGAGTTGCCATTTCCCCTGGCTACCTTCTCTTGTAACCAAACCAGGTGAACTTTGATGAGAGCTTCCCTGACCGAGACATGCAAATTAAAAGTTTGTTCCAGACACAAAGTGCTTGAGAATTTCCAGAAGCCCTGGGTACATCAGGGATAGCAGGCACACCTCAGCCGAGAGGGAAGCAGAGGCCAGAGTCCTTGGTTTAACTCCCCCCACATAGTGAGTTCTTCCCCACCCAGCCTTCCCATATCCGACTCCGTATACTTTGCTCTAGTCTTGTCTTTGTACTCCTGTGGTGTATTCTGTGACATGGTGACATTGCATACACAGGCACGGACAGTGTCTGAGTGGAAGGTCTTTCTGGTGTCAAGGTCAGATGTGCACTAGGTGCTCAGATCCTTGCAGAGCAGAAATCAATTTTGGGGGGAAGCACGGTGGTACACACCTTTAATCTCAGCACTTGGGAAGTAGAAGCAGGTGGATCTTTGTAAGTTCAAGGGCAGCTTGGGTCAGCTACATAGTGAGACCCTGTTTTTAAAAGTGAAAAGTTCTTTGGAAACAAACCTAGCCCCGGTAGTGGAAACCTCAGTGCTTTATGTATTGACTCATTTCCATCTCAGTGACTTGTAACCATGGAAACGGTGGGTGTCAGCACTTGTGTGAAGATACAGCTGAAGGCCCTGTGTGTAGCTGCCATCCACGGTACAGGTTGCATGCTGATGGGAGGAGCTGTCTGGGTAAGTGATTTCCCCTCCCTCCAGCGGAAGGTTTGCCTCTGCCTGCCCACCCCTACCCAAGCCCTCTTCTTAACCTTAACCCTCAATAGTGTTTAGCCACACTAAACAGATGCACGTTATGGCTAATACCCAAGGCCCCTTCACGTGCTACAGTAGGAGGGGCCTACTTTTGGGTGGGAGTCCCTCTCTCTTTGCAAAGCTCTTCCTCCTCTCATGGACTGGGCTGTTCTGAAAGCTGGTATTCTAGAGACCTGGACAATGTATTACAAAAGAAGAGGGTGACGGAGGATAAAGCTGTCTGTGTGTGATGGCCCAGTGACCTTTACAGTCAAAATCTGCCCTGCGTTTCAGACATGACCTTGCTGGCTTTCTTGGAGTTCTTTTTTTTGAGACACGTTTCTCTGTAGCTTTGGAGCCTGTCCTGCAACTCACTCTGTAGACCAGGCTGGCCTTGAACTCACAGAGACAAGTCTGTCTCTGCCTCCCAATTGCTGGGATTAAAGGTGCCTGCTACCACAGCCCAGCTCTCTTGGAGTTCTTTTTTTTTTTTTTTTGGTTTTTCGAGACAGGGTTTCTCTGTGGCTTTGGAGCCTGTCCTGGAACTAGCTCTGTAGACCAGGCTGGTCTCAAACTCACAGAGATCCGCCTGCCTCTGCCTCCCGAGTGTTGGGATTAAAGGCGTGCGCCACCATTGCCCGGCTTCTCTTGGAGTTCTTATCTTGAACCGAGAATTCTGCAGTTACTCTGAAGCTTGTATTTCCTGGAGTCTCTTTGGCCGGTGCATTATATTCCCAACCCCTTCCTATACTTAATATTTGTAAGGGTCTTCAGTCATTTAATATGCTGTTTCCCACAGAGCCATATAATGGCCTGTTCTTATGGCGTGGACACTCACACACGTGCCATCGCTCACGTTTCATGCCTGAGATTGCAGCAGAAATGGTTGCTCGGAGAATGAGTAATCTGATCATTCAGCCTGATGAGTGTGGTTTTGTTTCTCTTGTAGAGAAAGAGGGCACCATCCTGGAGGGGACAGAGAACAACGCCACATCAGTGGCCGACGGAGATAAACGGGTGAAGAGACGGCTGCTCATGGGTATGGAACCTCTCCTCCTGGGCTGTCACTGTCCCCATCCCTCTCCTGAGCTTAGAGCCAGCTGGAGTGGGATGAGCAGCTTCTCTGAATCCAGGCTACGCTTTGCTCTCTTTCCCCAAACAGTCCTTTAATCATAGGCCAACCCTGGCCCCGTGCCCTTAAATAATCAGGTTAGTGCCCTAGTGCTGCCCAGCCAGCTGTGAGACGTAGCAAACCTCAGTGAGACTCTCCCGTCTGTAGGGCTTCTCTTTAAACAGATGTAAGCACTAGGGGTGGAGCTAGTCAGAGTCTTTACCTAGCCTGCACAAAGCCCCTGGGCTTGACCCCACCACGACATAAACTGAACTTGATGTCACAGGACTAAAACCATAGTACTCAGGAGGTGGAGGCCGGAGGAGGAGAAGTTCAAGGTCACCTTGCTTATGTAATAAATTAGGGGCCAGCCTGAGGTACAGGAAACCTTGTCTGAAAATAAATAAATATAAGGCAGGAAGAGTGGCATGCAGGCCGAGGCGGCCCATTCATTTTCCGGCCCCCCAGACCTGAAATAATCACATGGAAACTGTATTAATTACCACACAGCCCGGCCTATTAGCTTAGGCTTCTTATTAACTAACTCCTACATCTTAACTTAACCCATTTCTCTTATTTTATATTTTACCGCGAGGCTCATGGTTTACCAGTAATGTTCCAGCCAGTGTCTGTCTCCACTGGAGTCTACCTGGCGTCTCTTTGACTCCGCCTATTCTCTTTATATATCTCTTCCAGCCTGGCTATATTCTGCCCTGCCATAGGCCAAAGCAGCTTTATCTATTAACCAACACATATACAGAACAACACATATACAGAAGGACACCCCACATCATCAGCACGCGGCCTGGCGCTTGGGAGGCAGAGGCAGGCCAATGTTTGTGAGGTGGAGGTCATCCTGGTCTAGAGTGAGTTCCAGGCTGGTCAGGGACACGAGTGAGACCCCAGCTGAACAATAAATAAATAAAAATAAATAGAACGTAGTAAAATTCTTTAGGGTTATCAGGAAATTCAATTAAGATAGTAACATGAGGTCTTCAAGATGGCTCAGTAGGTATGGCTGCCTGCTGTCAAGTGTGGGGACCCGAGTAGATCCTGGGACCCACATGGTGGGAGGAGAGGGTGGATTCCCACAGATTGTCCTCTGACCTCGGCACATGCGCACCTACCTACCTACATATATACATAGGAATAATAGATTTTTACAAAGATAATAATATGCAGAAGCGCCCAGAGTCCATCCAGGCTGTGGGATGCGGTGGGTGGCCATGGGACGCCAGCTCTCTTCTCTCTGATTAGCCGTGGTGGCAGTGTCCTGGGCAGCCTCCAGCTTCGCATGGCAGTTTGTCTGTCTTTGTGCCCACCAGCCTTCCATCTCTGACCCAGCCAATGTTAGTGCTGGAGGAGCTGAATGGGGAAGAGTGGCACTTGGCTGGGGGGCCTGGGACCACTGGCCCACAGCCCCGGCAGTCAAGAGAGAAGAGATGAGAGAGAAGAGGCAGTGGCCGCGGGGACGGGGCCAGACAGATCTCTCAGCATGTTATTGTGGAGATTTGGTTTCATTTAAATAAAGCTGTTCATCTAATAGCTCCTGAGTTTGCTAGTCAGGTAAGATATTGACCAACCATTGGTTACCAAGCAGGGGCCCTTTCTTATCTCCTGCTGCTTTATTTTCTTTCTTCCTTTGCACATGTATGTGCGTGTGTGTGCGTGCGTGTGCGTGCGTGTGCGTGTGTGCTCACTGCTCACCCAGGCACACAAGCGTGGAGGACAGAGGTCTATTTTGTGTGTTAGCCTCTGGCACTGTCCACTTTATATTTTAAGACAGGGTTCTCTCACTGAACCAGGAGCTGGCCAACATTTGACTAGACTGGCTGACCACAGATTCCTCAGAGCCCCGTTTCCTCTTGTCTCCCAAATAAGGCTGCTAGGGATTCAAACTCAGGTGCACACACACACACACACACACACACACACACACACACACACACACACTTCTCCCATGCCCTTAATATAGCTAATCAAAATTTAAGTCAATATTAAGTGTTTACATTTCTGTGAGCATCTACACACAATGCACCCAAGTCCTGTGACAACTGCCTTTTTATTCTTCCTTTGATTGCAAATAGGAGAGCTGTTTTCTAAAAACCACCCACCAGTTCCTTTTCCTTTGGGAGTCTTTGGCAGGGGTTTCTAAAGCTCTTCTCAGCGTGCTCAGAGGCAGCCCCACTTCTCAGCTCTGCTCTCTTCTCTGACAGCCAGTCTCTTCTGAGGCTTCCCGCTGCTGTGGGAGGGTCTGACTGACTCCTGGCCTGCAGCTCCGCAGCTGCGCCTTTCCCAGGGGCCTAGGAACCCCCTTTGCTGATCTCCTGTTTTGGCACTTTATAGTGTGGATGAGATAAAGGTTTCTAAAAACCTCGTGTCCCTCAAAATGCCTTTGCATGCATTCTCCCTCTGGCTTTCATCGAGAACTTGGCTCATTATAGAATTCAGAGTTGGTTGAATTTTCTGTCATCAGAATTTTGACACCAGTGCTCATTGTTTTCATGTTGCCCCTCCATCCTCCCTTTATCCCTCCCTCCTTCCCTCTCTCTCATTTCATGTAGCCCAGGCTAGCCTCAAACTCACTAGTGTTTGACCTTGAACCAGGTACTGTTTCAGGGGCCACACAGTTCAGTTTATGCAGTGCTGGGGATGGAGCCCAGGGCTCTGTGCATGCTAAGGGAACACTCACCCAGCAGAACTACATTCCCAGCCCTCTTTATCCAGGGTAGGAAACCTCGAAAAGCTTCACTCTGGGAGTTTTCAGGGCCCTGTCTTTGTCCTTGGTGATCTGAGCTCTCAGGCAATGTCCCCTTTGGTGTGCTCTGACTGCTTCCCAGGTCTTCTATGTCCTTTCCCTGCTGACAGTAGCAGCTCCAGAGGTCCTCTCATTTTCTTCTCTGTCTCTTTTATTTCACTTTCTAGCTTGCTCACTTTTTCTACCTTCTAATCTTCCTGCATGACTGTTTTTAAAAATTTCCATGTTCCTGTTTTCCCCAGCATTTACGTGGGTCTTTGTTACAGGGACCTGCTCACGTTTCACGGATGCTTCGCTTGCCCCCTGAAGAAATTATTCTACATTCCCAGCTTTACTCTCTCCTTTCCTCATATTATCTTTTTTAAAAAAATGGATGTTGTTATTGTGTGTATGCATGCCAGTGCAGATGCCTCAGAGGCTGAAAGCCAGAGGCTTCAGATTGCCCTGGGGTTGAAGTTATGGGCAGTTGTGAGTCACTCAGCATGGGTACTGGGACTTGAACTCAGGTCCTCTGCAGGAGTTTGATGCAATTTTGTCCACTAGGTCATCTCTCCAGTTCCTTCCTCTGTTATCTTTGTCTTCTCTAAGTTCCTTTCTTTCTTTCTTTCTTTCTTTCTTTCTTTCTTTCTTTCTTTCTTTCTTTCTTTCTCTCTTTCTTTCTCTCTTTCTTTCTTTTTTTCTTTCTCTCTCTCTCTCTTTCTTTCTTTGTTTTGTCGGTCCTTTTGGTGTATATCTAAAATACTAAATATCCTAAATATTTGGTAATTCTTGACTGATTTCATATTCATCAGTGAGAAACTAAAAAGCCAGTTGGATCTCATATTGATTGATTGATAGGCTTTGTATCTGTGTGACTTCACATCTGAAGTCTTTTCATCTGGTTGAGTTGGTTAAGTTTCTGAGGAATCATTCAGCCTCTTGCTTGGAGATAGAAACTTAGCTCCCAGCATCCCTGGCTGTGTGGGTTTAACAATGTGTCTAGGCACAGACTTTCATCTCATCAACTGTGTTTCTCCTTCCCTCCTCTACATTCCCTGACTTCCCCAGAGTGGAAACTGCACCAGAGCTGGGACCTAGTGTCACCTGGCTATCTGGAAATAAAAACTTGGTGGTGGTGGTGAGGCATTGTTGTGTGGGGGTTGTGGGGGTGTGGAGGATGGGAATGGCCAGAGGGGTCCTGTTTCCCAGGCAACCCATTCTATTTTTTAATACTCCATCCTCACTTCTGCTTCCAAAAGAGCTCCCCATCTCCTGGCCTTCCTATGACATCTCCTGGGGTTCCTATGACTTAGCCCCTTCAGCAGCCCCTCTGCAGAGGCGAGGGATTAACTTTCTGCTCCATTGTCAGTCACTTCCTAATAGTTGACATCTTTTTTGTCTTCTCTTCCATTTTCTTTGTCCATTAAATGAGGTACTACACATTTAAGCACTTATTTAATCTCAGTGTAGTGAAATTTATTTATTTTATTTTTTTATTTTTTATTTATTTTTTATTTTTTCGAGACAGGGTTTCTCTGTAGCTTTGGAGCCTGTCCTGGCACTAGCTCTTGTAGACCAGGCTGGCCTCGAACTCACAGAGATCCGCCTGCCTCTGCCTCCCGAGTGCTGGGATTAAAGGCGTACGCTACCACCGCCCTGCATAGTGTAATGAAATTTTGAGAGGAAGCAAAGATATATATATATACATATTGCGTTTAATTAGTGCTAAGCTTGTCTCCTCAGGCTTTCAAATGAGGTAGCTATGTAAGTTCCTGGATTTTTGGGTGCTAGCGCTGAGTGAATGTTGGTTAGTGCTTACCTATCACTGAGAATGACCGTGGGAAATGAAGACCTTCTGGAGCTCATTTTCAGTAGTTATCACAGGCCTATCACAGAGACGTCGAGTAAGTTGGCATTTGCAAGAGCAAAGCCATTAGTGTGTAGCAAGGGAATGCTTGGGATCGCAGATGAAAGAGAAGCCCCTGGAATAAGAAAGGCATCCTCTTTTGCCCTGTTCTGCACTCGGTTTAGCCTGCTGATTGAGTGGTCACACTTAGCAGCTGTTGGCCGTGGGTCACCAGGGACCTGTCGTGGATGGAGAATCTTTCTCCAGGGAGGTAGCTTTATCTCTCTGGTAACCAGCTTTCGGAGCAGCCTTTCTTGAGGGGCAGGAGATGCAGTAGCAACTCTCTTTCCGTGACACCTTCAGACGGCAGAGGCTTGGGGTGTGACTGTGAGCACCCCTCTGTGCTTTCCGGGGTGTCACTCCTTTAGGAAGCTAACCGCCCTTCCCCCTCTCTTCAGAAACGTGTGCCGTCAACAACGGAGGCTGTGATCGCACCTGCAGGGACACATCCACAGGGGTTCACTGCAGCTGTCCCATTGGGTTCACCCTCCAGTTGGACGGGAAGACTTGTAAAGGTAACCTTCACTTGTCCTGGAGCTGGGGGTTGTGTGCCCGAGGCCTGGGCAGAGGGAGCCTGCACTGCTGACCGGTGGGATAGAGGCCTCCACGCCATTTCTGTGCTCCCAGCTTTGCTTATGATTCATATTGATGGGAGCTTTTCCTCCTTGGGCTAGTGGACGGTTGTAATTGAGTAAGTTTAATTAGAAGTGACTTAATTACACTAACTGTTGAGAAGGTCAGCCTCTGCAAGCACCAGATAACCCATTTCAGACAAGTGGCCTTCTTAGCAAAAGGCGGTTCATAGAACATTCATTGGCAGCAGATAACATCAACCTATCATAAATAATAGCCTTGAGATTACTGTGTAAATAACGGCTGAGATTATTATCCCGAGCACTTAACGAATAACTGTACCATTAACTTTTACTAATGAAGACAGACCCTAAGGACTTGCTGGTCTTTCATGGGCAAGAGTACAAAGGGTTCTTAGTCCTTTAGCATGATAAAAAGACAGATAAACTGGTTATGAGATGAAACTGGGGAAAGATAAGATTAAGTATCAGGAATCGTTAAGAAACGTTGAGACTATTTGGTCATTGTGCAATTTGCCAAAAACAAAAGCTCGTGTCGCTTATGGCTTTAGTCATTAAGCAGGAATAGAAAGTGTACTAATGGTGGTTGTCTTGTCTTTGGAGGGCAGTAGAAGATGAGAGTAAATTGAGCATGACATCACCACTCCTTTCCAAGGTTTCTTTGCTCAGTGCTTCTAATGTCATGGACAGTCAGAACTGTTAGCTGGACGAGGGACTTGTCTTTCAGCCAGACAGGAAGATGCTTGTACGACTGAAATTCTCAGTGAACATTCTGAAGTGCTCACGTGGGTCTGCTTTTCTTTTTGAGGATGAGGGAAACACACGACAGCAGTTTGGGGACCGGGGAAGCCAGGCAGCTATCACTCTCTGATTGTTACAGTGCTTGCCTGTTACAGATATCGATGAGTGCCAGACCAGGAATGGAGGTTGTAACCATTTCTGCAAAAACACCGTGGGCAGTTTTGACTGCAGCTGCAGAAAAGGATTTAAATTATTAACAGATGAGAAGTCTTGCCAAGGTGCGTGCTGAATCGGTTGGTAGCTGGGGTGTGCAGGGAACCCCGGGTGGGACAGAGATGGTGTGGGTGAGCCCTGCTCCTGATGGCGTCGTGGACTCTAGTCTCCAATCCAGATGTCACTTGCTTCATCTCAGGCTGAGTGAAAACATGGTGTCGCTCACATATGTTTGGAACTAAGCTGTTGACATCAGAGACTGCCACAGAAAGCCCATCCGGTGTGACTACAGCAGAAAGCTCTGCTAGAAAGGAAACAATGCATGATCAATCAGAGTTATGGCTGGATCTTGAGATTAGAGATAATTTTCCTCTTCTAAAATTTATTTTACTGCAATTGGATATTTGAGAAAAGTTGGCAAAAATCTGTGCATTTGGATAATACTTACTTCTTCCTAGCAAAAAGCCAAGGTTGATTCATCCAAACCAGCTGGTCCCTTCTTCCAACCCTTACAGTGGATGACTGCTCTGTGCACTTTAGGTGGGTGGAAGGGAGGTGATAGGAGAAATACTGCTTGGCTCATAGGAAGATTACAGACCTGACCCCTTTTCTTTTCTTTCTTTTACTTGAAGACTTATGTTTTTAAAGTTATTTTTAAATATGTATATGTGTGTATCTGTGTGTGGGCAGGTACATGTAAGGTGCCCACAGAAGCCAGAGGCATCAGATCACCTGGAGCTGGAGTTAACAGGTAGTTCTGAGCCACCTGGTGTGGGTGCTGGAAGCTAAACCCCATCCAGTCTTCCGGAAGAGTGGTTGGTATATGCTCTTAACACTGACCCATTTCTTTGGCCCCGATCGACTCCCTTTCAACTGTATCTGTCCCACATAAGGTGAGCAGCAGCTGTCAATGTCAACAGCTGATTTAGGACAAGCTTCATCTCTATTTCTAGATAAACAACTTTCATGCCTTATCATACATAAGAAGGAAGTCTCGGGATAGATACACTGTCATCCACCTTGTTCCATTTCTGGCAGTAAGGGCTGCCTTACTTATTTCATTAGACATCTGAGCATCGGGGACTCACTGATGGCTGGAAATGTAACTCTAACTCAGGTGGCAGATGCTTGCCTAGCATGCACAAAGGCCTGGGTTGGACCTCCAGCACTGCATAAACCATACATGGTGGCACACACCAGTGATCAGCTGTTGTACTAGGGCAGTAGAAGCAGGAGGCCCAGAGAGTCAAGGCTATCCTTGGCTACATATTAAGTTTGAACCCAGCTTAGCTAGAGACCCAGGCAAAACAGACAGACAAAACCACAAAAACCTCAAACGGAAGCCCAACACTGTATAAAAATCAGGATATAAAATGTAATATTGGGAGCTGGGGAGACCCATCTACATCCACCTACAAAGCTGGATGCGGCAGTGTGTACCTGTAATTCTAGTCATGGGAGGCAGAGACAGGAAAATCTGTAGAGCTGAATGACCAGTCAGTTTGGTGGAATCAACAAGTTTCAGGTTCAGTGAGAAACCCTGTCTCAAAAAATGAGGTGGGAAGCAGTCAAGGAAGCCTCTGATTCTGAGCTTTCATACACACGTGCACACACATGAACACACACACACACGCAAGACAAACGATGGAACAATGAGCCTTCATACACATAAACACATACACACATACAAAGCAATCGGAACAATGGGCCTTCATACACATGTGCACACACACACACACACATGAACACACACACAAGACAAATGATGGAACAATTTTTAAGAAGGACACTTTGCAGAGTGCCTTCCCTTTGTTTTTTATACATAATTTGTCAGGCAGTTCAAATACATTCTCCTTTAAATTCAGTGAGTTAATTCTAGATAATTATTTTGTGGTTTTCTTTGGTTTGACTTGGAAAGCAAATTTGCTGTTCCATACAATGTTTCATAATGTACAGGGCAAGAATATGTTTAAGCTGTGTAAACACATTAAAAAGGAATTAGGAAAGTGATCTCATTATTTTTGGCAAAGCAGAGAGGTCCACAGTGAGCAGCCAAAGTCAGCTACTGAACGAGGGCCCTTCGTCAGCAACTGGCTGGAGTTAACAGATCTCACGGAATGGCATCGAGTGCCAGGAAGGAACTGACTTTTTCTCGTTTTCCACTGTTCCTCTTGGTAGAACAAATATTTGCACAGAGTGAATTTGCTGAAGAAACTGTCAGGATTGCTGGGAAAATCCAGGGAAGAAGGGCTTTGTAAGAATTTCCCTTCTGTATTTTGCATTTTCATTTTTCTTGATCCATGAAACCCATCCCTGCTCACTGTTGTTATTTTGAGTTGAACTGAATCCTGATTGGCCTGGAAACTGCCTAAGCTAACGACCTTGAACTCACCGTGATCCTACCGCCTTGACCTCCCAAGTGCCTCCCAAGTCTGGACACACACTACCACATCTGGCTAACATGTTTGCCTTTTATTACTATAGCTTTTCAAGGCATGTTTGGTGTAGACAAAGTGGTCCAGTCCAATGCTGTGGCTGTCGGCCACTAAGTGTGACCCAGGTTTATCCATTTGGAGGCACCAATTAAGACAGTCCCAAGAGTTCCAGGAGAGAGACAGAAAAACAAACGATCAGGTCCACAGATGCAGCTTCCAGAGTCGGTGTGCATGGCTCTGCTTGCTGTTAGGGATATGTCCTCACTGAGCCAGGGACATAGAGGACATGGTAATCCTCCCCCATAGAGGAGTAACAGAACAAGAGATTTTCCAAGTAGATCCACTCTGCCTTAACCGACCTGATTTCAGCATCTTTCATAGAAAATCACACAGAGGGCATTAAGACACAGGATCAACAGGCTTTTGGGGGCCAGAAGAGTAATTCTGTAAGATGAGAGATAGCTAGTAGCCAGAATTGTCTCCAACCAAAGCGTTTTCTCTTTTTGTTTCATCATTTAGACATAAATAGATAAAATGATAATGAATGGCTAGTTTATAAATTATTATTTACAAACTAAGCTATAAACCTATTTTTTTTCCAAGACAGGGTTTCTCTGTAGCTTTGGAACCTGTCCTGGAGCTAGCTCTTGTAGACCAGGCTGGCTTTGAATTCACAGAGATCCGCCTGCCTCTGCCTCCTGAGTGCTGGGATTAAAGGCGTGTGCCACCACCGCCCAACTGTGAAGCTATTTTTAGGTATCTCATTTGCCTTCATGTATGTTAGTTTGTTTTCTATTGCTGTGATTAAACACTGTGATCAAAGCGACTTGGGAAGAAAAGGCTTTATTTGGCCTACATGTCATATCACAACCCATCATTGAGGGAAGTCAGGACAGGAACCTGGGGTCAGGAACTGAAGCAGAGGCTTTGGTGCTTTGGTGTTTTGCCTACGTGTATGTATGAGGGTGCCAGATCCCCTGGAATTGGAGTTACAGACAGTTGTGAGCTGCCATGTGGGTGCTAAGAATTGAACCCAGAACCTCTGGAAGACCAGCCAGTGCTCTTAACCACTGAGCCATTTCTTCAGCCCTTCAGCTAGCTTTCTTATACCACTCAGGACCACCTGCCTAGGGATGACACTACCCACAGTGGGCTGGACCCTCCTGCATCAGTTGTTAAATGCTCCACAGACTTGTCTGCCAGCCAGTCAGATAGAGACCCTTTCTCAGTTGTGAGTTCCTCTTCTCAGGTGACCCCAGATTATGTCAAGTTGATAAAAACTAAAACAACCACAATTTATATAACTTAAATTTCTCAGTCCTGCCCATGAGTGAGTGAGAGAGATCACATGAACATCAAAGCAAGTATAGTTTGAGGTAGAATTTACAACCAAGCGGCTGGAGAGAGGACTGGGGTTAAGAGTCCTGGCTGCCCTTCTAGAGGACCCGGTTTGGTTCCCGGCACCCTCACACAGATATATACATGCAGGTGAGACACAAATGCACATAAAAACAAATCTTTAAAAAGAAAAGATTCACAGTCAAGGAACGTGGGAACGATTGTAATTATGACAGCTCCTCGACACAGTCTTTGATACAAATGAGCAAAGCGATGGGTTCATCAGTCTTCCTGACCTGTGTTGTTTTGAAGTTAGTTAGCAACTTGTGATTGCTATGAACGCCTCTACCCACACAGCTGAGTTGGCATCAGCTCCCCTCTCTCTTTGATAATTACAGATGTGGATGAATGCTCTTTGGAAAGAACCTGTGACCACAGCTGCATCAACCACCCGGGTACATTTGTTTGTGCCTGCAACAGAGGGTTCACACTCTATGGCTTCACCCACTGTGGAGGTGAGTGGACCGGCCCTCTATGGGAGCCCGAGCCTGGGAGCAGGGCCACCATTGAGGTTTATCTTCCTGTATAGGACAAAGAGTGCATTCGTGGAAACATATTAGTATTTACCCCATTAGCACATTGGGTATGGAATGGGGCGCAGAGGACCTGAGCTGTCAGCTGTGGATTCATCAGTGAATTGACTTGTGCTCATATTTGGAGAACGGGGTTCTTGCAGGAGCTGAGGCAATAACTCATTCTTTCCAGCAGAAGATAATGTTGCTGTCTTCAGAGAGGCTTGGCCGGGCACCAAGCAGACTCGTAGTTCTGTTCTGCCCGAGCACGGGCTGCAAAACCTTGGTTCAAGCCCTAGTCTTAGGCTTGGATCTGGAAGGTGGCACTGACTCTATCTCTTCATTCTGTGCCCGGTTAACAGTCTATGCTCGTGGCTCACACCCTTACGGTCAAGTAGACTGTGGTATAGAGAAGTCAGATTTTGTGCTAACTGACTCTCACTCTACTTCCCCGGCAATCAGCAGCCACTGAGAATAGATCTAGACTCCAGACCTACTAGTCTAAGGTCGCCATGGGGATTCTAGGTATCTATGGGATTAAGGACCACAGGCTGGAACACTTCCTGCCAGTTCTCACATCCTGTGTTTGAGAAGAACAGATAATGGTACTTTACTGTAGATGATAGTGTCTCCCTTCCCTCTTTTCACACATTCTTGGCACATCTAAAAGCATCCCTGACCTTAGCCCGTCTATCATGAGACCCCAGTGAGACACCCCTTGAACACAGATGTCAACCTTCCAGCTTGAGTTCAGTCCCAAGTTATTGGGGACGGATAGGTGCACACAATGTCTCTTCTCTCTCAGCTATGGAAAGAGTCAAATAGGGAGCTTTAATTCTGTGTCTCTCTTGCTATGTAGCCCAGAGGATGATGGCGTTTTAAGTTCAAAGCCCTTGCAGGGTCTGAGTCTAGACATCTGAAAATGGGGTTTCCTTTTGGGTGTTCCTGTCAGTGGCTCAAACCTCCCAACCCAGGCTCATGCCAGTGGGGAGTGCAGTCAGCAGATGCAAGTCCCTGAAAACGCCTGTCAGCCCCAAGACTTGTCTAGGGGAGAGGCAGTCAGCCCTTGACGTGACTGTTGTGACAGGGGACCCTTTTGGTTCCACAGACACCAACGAGTGCAGTGTCAGCAATGGGGGCTGCCAGCAAGTTTGTGTCAACACAGTGGGTGGCTATGAGTGCCAGTGTCATCCAGGGTACAAGCTCCATTGGAATAAAAAAGACTGCGTGGGTAAGAGGTGCTGTCCTTCCCTAGTTCCCACGTGGCTACAGGCTCAACCTGAGTCCAGGGTTTGAGACTCTGTATGCTCCACACTCCACCGGGCCCAAAGTGCACCTTTCCCACGGAGTCCCCCTCCCTGGAGAGGCAGCAGCTGGTCTTTAACAAGTTCAAAAACCTTGCAGGTTCCTTGACATTCAGCTCTGTGCTTCTGCCTAGATCGGAGCTTGCTTCTGTTTCGTGGTTGCTTCTCTGCATGAACAGCAGACAAGTGTCCCCTTGACCTCTGTGGGAGGCGAGGCTGGGGAGGGAGGTCAGCTCTGCCGTCTTTCCGTGGGGCCTTTGGCGTCCTCGGCTCTCCTTGCATTTGTGTGCGTGCTTCTTTGTCCTGTCTAGAAGTGAAGGGCTTCCTGCCCACCAGCACGACGCCCAGTGTGTCCCTGCACTGTGGTAAGAGTGGTGGAGGAGACAGGTGCATCCTAAGATGTCACTCTGGCGTCCACCTCTCTTCAGGTGAGTGAATCCCGGCACAGTCCTCATGGCATGGCCTGTAGGTGTTGGACATACTCAAGGGCATCTGGGTCTGGACCAGATACTTCTTGAACCACCAGAGGCCCACGCTCTGAGAGCTCATATCCTGGGTATTTTTCTAGCGGCCTATGTGGAGTGGGGTGGGGGTGACTTTAATTGCTACCAGGATAGTCTGTCATCTTGCTTATGCGTTTTGACAATTCCACATTCTATCTGTCAGGACTGCAAGAGGCCTACTCTGTCACCTGCGGCTCTTCCTCTTCTCTCAGAAGCAGACAGCAAAAATCAAACGACTCTGATTTTGGGGGTAATTACCAAACTGTGCTCTTGCAGGAGCTCATTGCAATCAATGCTTCTTCCCTGGGGTGCTGCTCATGGGGGTGACTTTGTTGGTTCTTTTCTTATCTGGATGCTCTGAGCACATCACAGGGTGTTCTTGTCCACAGCTGTGGTGTCTGATCTCTCACCCACCTGTGGAAACCAGACTTACTGAGTGTCCCCTGTGAACCTGGGTGGGTCACCATACTGAAAGAGGGCACAGAGAGAACAGTCCGAGGATCCCAAATTTGCTCTATCCCAGAGCACTTTAAAGGCCCAGTACAGGGACCATGCCTGGACATGTGACATTGGTGGAGGTGGCATGGACAGGCTAGCAGAAGTGGGGTTCTGTCTCAAGAAAGACCCAGACCTATTCTACTTTGTCACAGTACTAAGAATAAAAGTCCAGAGTTTTCTGGAGGCCTCATCTTCCCAGAGAAGGACACATTTGCCGTTTTGTTACAAAACTGTCCAAATAGAGAATTACATTATATCTTGATGTCTATATTATAAAGATGTCGAAGGTTTGAAATACCATGCAAGATGGTAGTTTAGAAGTTAAAATACTCCAGATCCTATACACTATATTCATAGAATAGGCTATTAAATCCACTTGAAACTTTATGTATTAAATATTGGAGGCAGGTCTCACTCTGTAACCCAGCGTAACCTGGAACATATTGTAGTTCAGGATGACCTTGAATCATAACAGTCCTGCCTCAGCTGCCCAAGTGCTGGGTTGCAACGCGAGTTTGCCACACTTGGCTGCAGCAGTTTTATTATTATCCTCATTAACCAAAGAAACCAAGGCCCAGAGGGATGGAAGAACTTACTCAAAGTGACTCAGAAAAGAAACAGAGGAGCCAGGATTTGAACTCAAGCAGTTTGAGTTCAGAGTCTTAAGTGCTGTTCTTTGCTGCCCATTCTGTGGATGTTAGGATCAAGGCAGAGGAGGAAACACGGTCTGGTTCATCTGGGATGCTCTAAGCATTGGTAAGGAAATAGCTAGCAGTCCTTACTACGTACCAGGAAACCAGCTAAACATTTATTTTTGCCATTACCTCATTTAATCCTTAACAATATCCTGGTAAAACAGGTGCTTGCTTAACTGTGTGCACTTAACACCCGAGCAACCTGAGATGGGGAAGATTAAGGGATGTGCTGAAGTTTTCACAGATCAGAGGGCTTTCAATTAGAGGCATGGGCTCCAGCAAAACATATAGTTAAGATCTATTTTGGGAGAACAGAATTCTGTACTATTCCATCCCAGACCCAGAAGTGGTAGCCACATCTGGACTGGCAGCCCTGCCAGCCCTGTCCTCTCTGGGAAGCCACACACGGAAGAGACTCCCCCCCAGCAGTCTTGTTCAGATTCAAGCAGAAGGATTCTCGCCCTCCTTCTCTGGAAGACACAAAAATGACCTCATCTTTTGTCTGGCTGTGGAGACTGTTTGGGGCCCTTTCTCTGTTACATTTAAACATTGGAGCCATCTCTCTCTTGAGATAAGTTTGACTCTGAGGAGGTTCCAGGTGAACCTGTGCGTGCCAATGGGGTCATCTTAAGAGGGGTTCATCAGCTACAACATGTAGTGAGGCCCAGCCAGCAGGAGTTTGCCACCACTCTCTGGGTGTTCCCTCCTTTGCCTGTGAAGGTAATTTCTTTTACTTATTTCTTTCTGAAGATGTCATCACCATCAGGACAAGTGTAACCTTTAAGCTAAATGAAGGCAAGTGTAGTCTGCAAAAGGTCAAGCTGTCTCCCGAGGGCCCGCGACCAGCACTACCAGGTATGGAACTGGATGGCTGGGGCAGGAAGCTCGCCTGCATATTGGGTAAGGGACCTGCGACCAGCTGAGCTGGAAATGGCTGTCCAGCTGATGCAAGGACATGTCAGATGTCACAGCCATTCAGAATCTGCAGGGACACTCCTCTCCAGGAGGAGTGGAGCCTGCACTAACCCCTGTGCGGTTCTGGGCTTATCCCCAGAAAGTCTTTTGTGAGGTCACTGTTGAGGCTCTGGGGAAACACTGGAGCTCATCCGAGTCAATGAGGCTTGAGATGAATCAGCCACTTGGGACTGCTTTGGGTTTGGTTGAAGTGCAAGCTATGATAAAAAGGGGGCTGACTTGGGAACAACACCGAACAGACAGAATGTCCAGGGTTCTGGCTGCTCTGCTGTTTGGAAACTGTGGCCCCAGGGCCAGGAGGAAAACAAATGTCTTCAAGGATGTCTACGCTTACTGGAACAGGAGAACCGTGCTGCTTTCTTCCCTAACTTTGCTTTCCATCAGAACCTTAGAGAATACTTGTGGAGTTTAAGATAAATCAAGACATAGATTAGGAAGTCTACCCTGAAACAAATGAACCTAAAGCTCATGCTAGCTATTTTGACTGCCTACTGGTGTACAATCAAGATGCATTTTGGTGCCCCCATTGATGAAACATGTGCACCTATTAATTATATGTATTCAAAGAATGTTAATGGTGTGGGAAGGTGTCTTGTTATGTGGCCGAGATAGTAGTCAGGTGTCGTGGCGCACACCTTCAGTTTCAGCACGCAGGGGCAGGAGGCAGAGGCAGGCAGATCTCCGAGTTTGAGGCTAGTCTGATCTACAGAGTAAGTTTTAGGACAGCCAAGGCTATACAGAGAGAACCTGTCTCCCCAAACAAAAACAAACAAAAAAGAGATAGAAAGGGGGATAGTAGAATTCTATATGTCTAACTAATCAAACTTGTATATAAATGGAGCTGAAGGAAAAAGCCCCAGAAAGCTGACTGTATTATTAGTAGTGTTGATGTCTCGGTAAGACATATGGTGGGAAATTCTGATTTTCTTCTGTATTTTTCATGTTCTCTTTTCATACTTGTACTTTTCTAACTTTTATTAAATTTGCTCTTCTAAAATGGCATACATGCATATATTGCATCCTGATGACTGACGCCCCTCCACCCTCTTCTCTCCCTCCCGTCTCTACCCCTGTCCCCTTCCTTATGAGCCAATTTCCCACATTCAAGCCTTTTTGCTTTGCTTTGTGACCGAGTTCAACCAGGGCCGTCCGTATGCCCATAGTCTTGGAGTAACCACCGGAAGCTGAGGGCACATTGGTAGGTACGCAGCTGAGGAGAATGGCTGTCCTTCCTCAGAATCTGTCAGTACATAGTTCCGTAGGGAGGGATGGGGCCTCATGAGCCCCTCAGAGCTCCATAATTGACTGTTGGCCGGCCCATTGCAGGTCGCCGCAGCTGCAGTGAGATCATGGCGCATTGGCTGTGTCGTGGACAAAAGAAAGTATGTCACAGCCTCCTCCCCGTCTTCCATATGTCAGAACCTCCTCCCCATCTTCCGGCTCTTACTTTCATTCTGTCCCCTCTCCCTAGATGCTACCTGGTCCTAATGGCTGATAGGAATTTCCTGTTTAGGGCTGAGTCAATTTTCTTTTTTTTTACTTTTAAATTAGGAAAGCATTTTTATTTTTATTTTTTAAATTTTATTTTATGTGTATGGGTGTTTTGACTTCATGTGTATCTTTGTGCCACCTATGTGCCTGGTGCCCAAGGAGGCCAGAAGAGGGTGTCTGACCTCTTCGAACTGGAATTACAAGCACTTCTGAGCCACCCTGTAGATGTTGGGAATCAAACCTAGGTCCTCTAAAAAAAACAGCCGGTGCTCTTAACCACTGTGCCATCTCTCCAGCCACAGTATGACTTCTCTCTCTCTCTCTCTCTCTCTCTCTCTCTCTCT
>NC_022015.1:1134947-1135617 GCF_000317375.1 Microtus ochrogaster | reverse complement strand
ATCTCTCCCGCCCAGGAACGTACTATTCGTTCGTATAGATTCGGTCTGGAGCTGACTTCATAGATTGGACCAGTGCTGAAGATGTTAACTAGCAGGAGGAACTCAGAGGAGGGTGGGCAAGGAGGCTGTACTTTTCCTCGGCTTTTCTGTAAATCTAAATTTACTTCAAGATACAAAGTGTCGAATTAAAGAACTAAACGTAGTGACTTCCACCTGCAATCCCAGCACTTGGGAGGCTGGGGAAGGAGACTGTTGTGAGTTCAAGGTTGGCTCTGAGTACACAGTGAATTCCAGGTCAGCCTGGAACACAGAGCAACATTTGTGTAAAAACAAAATAAATAGATAAAATAGTGTTAGGGCCAGTGAGATGCTCAGCAGGTAAAGAAGCCTGCTGCCAAGCCAATAGCCTGGCTTGATCCCCAGGACCCACACATACGGTAGTGAGAACTGTCCCCTGACTTCCATATGCACCCCCATGGCACATGTGAGCCATGACATGTGTGCAGTCACACAAAAATGTAACCACAGCATAAAAAAATAAGGTAAAAGTAGTTTTCATATAGATATGGGAAGTCGGGCAGGGATGGTGCACACCTTTAATCCTAGCATTTAGAAGACAGAGGCAAGAGATTCTCAGAGTTTGAGGCTAGTCTGATCTACAGAGTAAGTT